>NC_083314.1:115978418-116278418 GCF_963455315.2 Globicephala melas
GACTTGAAATATTCAAATAATAAAAAGTACAATTATAATTTTGAGAATGTTAGCCACTAATAGGCTTTGGGTGCTTACTATGCACCAGGCACCATGACAGGTGCTTTGCATATGCCATCTAAATTTATCCTCACAAAATTCTATTGATTGGTCATATTATCCATATTTTATGGATGTATAAAATTAAGCAACCTGCCTAAAAAGCTCAGCCAGGATTCGAATTTCTATCTCTGATTCAAGTGTCTAGATTTCTAAAAATTGCCTTGTTTTCATTACAGCAGTCATTCCTTAGCCAGCCATCTCTTTCTTGATGTTGACATAAAGGCCAGTCTGTCTATAGAATGCTATTGCAGTTAACTATAAATTTAAAAGTTAGATTGGCTCTATTAAAATATGTTAGTATCATTATCAAAAATATCTGAATATTTTGATCAATTTCAAACAAAAGTTTATTAAATGACTTTAGTAATTTATCATTTATTAATTTATTCATAGAACAAGTACTTATTAAGTCCTCATATTATATGTTAGACACTATGCTAGGCACAGAGGAGAGTAAGACTGATACAATGCCTTGCATCTTAAAATGTAGAATGCAGTGGGGAAAATAGACGCTAAATGGATAGTTGCATGTATTTAAATTTAAAGTACAGTTGTGAAAAATACAGGTGCCAACAAGAATATATAATAGAGGGATGCAGCTATCCTAAGATAACTTCCTCCACAAAGTTACATGTCACATGTAGTTACTCTTAATGGTGTCTTTGCTAAAAGGAACATGGAATCCATTACCAATCTCACTGATTCCTGGTTAGGTCAGATTTACGCAGAACCTAAGCAAAGCAAGGGGGTTGAGAGATTATATAAGTGATACAGATTTCAAAACTGCTATAGATTTCCAATCTTGATCCTACAGGCCAAGAAACCCAACCCTCTCAGCTTTTGGAGCAGCTCAGACAATACAGGAAATAAGACCCAGGCCTTCTGGCCCCTAATCCAGTTTGTATCTTCTAGACCACAGACAATTTCAGGATTAATTTTATGATCCAACAATTCTGAATAAATCCTTGCATTATGCTCATTGCTCTGTTTTCTAAGTTAAAGGGAAAACCACTCTTCCATTTACCATGGACAACAAAACATTATAATAATGTAGTACAGTTGTGTAGTATCATTATCATAAAATAGCCACATTCTCTATTCCTCTATTCTCAGAAGGATCAAGGAATACCAGAAAACAGCTATCAAAAGCCTGCAAAAGACAAGCAGATATTCTAGCTCAAGAAGGGTTTTGTACTGAAACTATATTGACTCATCTTTAGTAATAGTGCTTAATTTAAAATGTCTTTATAAGCTATCAGCTGTTAAAATTTTCTGCTCAAAGTTTGATAATTGCAGAATTATGGAGAGACCAGGTATCTTGACTAGTACTAGACTTCTTCCCAGCTTGTTCCCTGGACTCAGCTAGCCCATCAATTTTAGATGCTATGGAAACCGGCTCAACTAAAGCCATCCCCTTGCCTTTCAGTCACAGCCCTTTGGCAAAAGAATAAAAAGGAGGCCAACCTTAAGAGTTATACCGTCTAATGTCTTAGCTGTCCCTTAATAAGTATGTATTCAGAGCACATCGACAATAGTGCGACTGACATTGTTACTAATATAGAACCAGTCAAAATACAAAGAATTTTAAATGGCTCACATTCTTTAAATGATTTTGGAATCGTTTCTTCTTCTAAACCAGAGTCTCCTGCTGCTCCTGTTGGTAGTGAGATCTCTAAAGTGCCAGACAATGGTGACCGTGATGAATGGTCTTCATAGGCAAAGGTGCCCTGAGTGAAAAGCAAAAGAATAAAAAGCCAGTCTCACTTGTGTGACGCCAGTCATGGAGACAATAAATGTCTGTGCATGTACTTTTAAAGTCGGATCTTTTAAGCTGATTGTTAAGCAGTTAACTGTTAATACTTTGAAATGTTTCATTCTTTGTTAGTAGTGAGTTTATGTCGAAAACTTTCCATGCAACTGTAAACCTAAAGCTGCCTTCAATTGAGCTTAAATAATTTAATTATTGCTTTTTAGTATGGAAGGGTTGAATTTTCTAAAAGATTGAGAAAAACAGATATTTCCAATAATTAGAGATAGGATTATTCACTATAATTGACATTAATATGTGATTTACATATGATAATGTTCCTAGTTCTTAATAAGTCCCAATAAGTAAAAGTAAGAATGAGAATGATTATCCCACAAGTCCAAAAATAAAAATACTATCTTTTTTTTTTTGATTATGATTTTGGGAGTCATTATATTTTGCTTTAAATGACTGGTTAGAGTTTCTTCAAGTCAAGTTTGAAAGATATACAGGCTAATCAGTAAAAAGTTCAAAAAAGTTATTTTATTGGTGACCTAAATATGTTGTTCTACTAAATACCAAAGGAAGAAAATCTATATTAAGTTGTACACTTTTTTTTTAAAAGTACTGTTAAGCTAGCAACTCTCCCCCTCCCAAATCCCACTATAGTATAAAATTGCATCAAAAGTATTATGGTATTACACCACTACCTACATCAATAAAATGCCAGTTTGACATATTATAAAGAAAAATCAGTTATACTTCAATAAGCCCAACTCTCTAGAAAGAAAAGGAAGTGAGAGGTATATAGTATGCCTCATCCACAACAAGTCGTCAGAGACCACAGAAACATATAATTCTGCTATGCCCTAGCAGTCTTTATTTCAAAAGGAGTCGTTTCCAGCACAAGAATACATGTTTCCTTAGATGCTACATTTCAATAGTGTACTGAGACAGTCAGGTAACTCTGAGGGAAAATACTGAAATTAGAATGAGACTATGGTCTTCCATACCACTTTATTCTCCTGTTCCAATCTAGCCTACAGACACATCTGGAATCTAACTTATATTTCAATATTCATAATAAGCTTTCACTTAGATAATAAAAACAGCCTTCTTTAGGAAGCACCCATGACTGCCAACATTTGACCATTAATAAACTAAAATGTGGGCTCTTTCCATCTTGATTTATAGCACCTGAAGTGCAAGCAAAATGCCAACTGCAAATTTACTATTCATTGAAGCCCTGGAAGAATGAAGAGATATAAATAATCAGACAACTACAGATAGACAGTAACTCTGCTTCCGGCTTTCTCTCTGTCTACTAAAGTTTCGTTAGGGAATCCAGGATATCGTGGAGGCATATCTCTGACCTTTGAAGTTGACATGAAGGGAATAGGCATTCACTTCTAGAAGTCTAAGAAGAATATTAGAATGCATGGGCTATTTCTGTGATCCAAGAGAAAATGTGTTATTTATTTTTGGTATGTTTGGTTTTGGGGTTTGGGACCCATCTTCTTCCTGAATAGGTAATGACATTCTCCTGACATCACATTTGATCCTTTCTGGTTGCAGATACTTTCCCCAGATATCTTATATTCTGTAGCCCCATAGCTTTTCCATAACCTTCACTGTTATCTTTGAGATATAAAAACACATCAGGCCTCATCATTCATCTTACCGATACTTCCTCTACCTCTACGTATATCAGGGTTCAGAAAAGAAACTTTATTGATTGAGAGATTAAAAACTTTCTTCATGGAAAACTTAACATTTAAGACAGGCTTGGATAAATGACTGGCATTTCTTTGACAGAGTTGTGAAGGGTGTTCCAGGTGAAGGAGTGCATATGAACAATGGCACTTGAGATAAATTAGTTGAGTTGAACATCGGAGCATTGTGGGCTAACAAATTGAAGAGTGAGTTTGAGACTTTACCATGGAAGGCCTTGAAAAACAGGAGAAGTTATTTATTCTTAATTCAGCGTGCAGGGGTTTGAAGTTATTGAGATATTGACCAATAACAATACAATCTAAACTTTGTTGTGCAAAGATTAATCTAACTGTAGTGTAAGGGAAGACTAAAAATGGGAGAGGACAAGGGAATCTATTTAGGCAAAAGATAAAGAAAGCTGACTACTATTTGAACATAATAAATGGAACAATTCCTACACTCTCCTCCAATTCTTTGCTAAGGTTGCTCTTTCTGTCTTGACTGCTTATTTTCTATTCCCCAAATTCAGCTACTGAAGGAATAATTCCACACTTCAAAGCACAATTCAAATCTCAATTTTTATGAAGAATCTCTGAGATCTCCAGGGGAATTCCCTAATGACTTCATCTTTTGTAACTATAATAAGTTACATGGCTCATGGTAGGTGGCCAAACAATGTGAGTCAAATGACTGAATGCAATAACACACAAAAATTTGTCTTGTGTTAAAGTTATTTTTGTATCAGTTTGTTTTACTTACATAATCGGGAGAACAGCATCGTCTTTAAATCTTTTCATCCTTATAAGGAGATTTGCGTATAGTAGGTAGTGAATAACTGTTGAATTAAATTGATCTCTCAAATTTTCTGAAGATGTACCAATCTAATAAATCTGTATGTGAGCATTAATAATATCATAAGATAGTTGAATTCAAC
Organism: Globicephala melas; assembly: GCF_963455315.2. Classification (NCBI taxonomy): domain Eukaryota; kingdom Metazoa; phylum Chordata; class Mammalia; order Artiodactyla; family Delphinidae; genus Globicephala; species Globicephala melas. Next base: position 115,982,915 of record NC_083314.1, read on the forward strand.
ATTATATATTATTATGTAGGGTAGTATTTAGGCAATATGATATCGAATAAATATTTTTAGAATAAACCATTTTTTCTAGATGTAAGTTAAATAAAATGTAAGTTTTCATCAGAGCATCACAAAAGTCATCCAGATAATTGGAAACCATGTCAAGAAGGAAAGCTAACACTTCAACTCTAGTTATGAGTATATGCTAGTTTTCAACCTATGGCTTCTCAATCTAGTTTTCTTTCCATGTTTTATGATGCTGGAGCTGGACCCTGACAACCTCGTCCTTTGCTAGCAACACAATGATAGTAAATGGGGGTGGCAGGACACCTCAAGGCAGCTCCGAAGCAAGTCTCACCATCATCCTAGCAACAGCTTGCCAGTGAGTCTCAGCAGCACCACAGCAGACAGCTCTCCAATTAGCTTCCTAACTTCACAGCACACAGCTTCTAAGTGACTTTCAAGGCCACTCCATTAGATTAATTCCTGGGGAGTTTTACTGGCATTCCCAGAGTGGTTTCCTGTGGCACCTCAGTGAATTTTGTGCTCCAAAGGGACCTCAACCACATCTCTCAGGTGAGATCTGAATCCCAACTTCGAGCTAGAAGGTGGGAAGGACCCACCTCCAAGTCTGTTTTTGCCTTGTGTTCTTTCCTCAGCTCTGGAGACAGTGTTCTCCAACTCTGCTATACCTGTATTTTGGGGGGTTCTCTTTATACCCTTTTTAGTAGTTAATCTCCTTTTACAAATTTAATACATCTTAATATTAAAATTTTCCCTGTTCATATTACAGGTGTGGTTTTTGTCTACTGAATAACCTTGACTAAAACAGTCTGAAAGGGAAGTTTCTAGAAGCAGTCAACCATTACAAGAACAAGATGCTTATATTCAAATATTGGCTAGGTCACACAAGGGACTTATCTGTTTCAAATAGAAGAGTTGGAATCCTTGCTATACCTATAGCCCTTCCAAGGAATTCCTTATAAATAGGTCCACATGCTTTTACTATATGTCCCCTTCACCCTGAACACAAATGAATGAGTGACTTCTGCAGAGCCAGCAATCTTATAGGTGTCCGGGGACTTTTGAGACATCCTGGCAATATGATCTTCCCAAAACAGATGCTCTAAGTCATTAGTGACCAAATCAATCAATTGATCAATCAATCAATTTCTCTCTGACAGAATATTGTGTCATTGTTAATAGGTAGAATCTAAAATGGGACCTACTAAACAGGAGCCATGAGATAGTAGGAAGCACATATAAGTAGAAAACTCAGGGCAAAAAGCATCTATTACTTCCTCTCATAGAAGCCTATACTTTTCTTACATAACATTACCTTAATTGTGGAATTATACTTAGGTACTTTTCTTCCCACCAGACTCTGGGCTTCACAAGGCTAGGGATCGTGTATGTCTTGCTTTCATAAATCCCCAGTATCTAGCATAAGAATGAGTACTCAATAAATATCTGGTGAATGAGTGAATAATTGAATGCTAATGGACTGCAGTTCTACCAAGGATCATAGAAAGTTTTTCTTGAAACACATAATGGCAACAGTATAGGAACTAATAGCTGAGAGTAGTGTAGGCATTATCAACAAAGTAACTTTGTTGAGTCTTGCATAGTATCCTGAGTACCAGTTTTAGTTCCAGAAATGGATTTCAGTCACCTAGTTGATTTCCTGTGAGGCAGGATAGTATGGGTGATTCATGACATTGTTACTTCCCCAAGTATTTTTGCAATTTATTGGAGAGTAATTTAGCTTTTGGCATTTGTTATTGGCAATCAAGAAGAGATTGTCAAATGCTCAACTTTGTATTCTTGATTTCATGTATTGTTCCTCAGTTGCTGTGCTTATACTATTACTCAACTCTCCTCAGTGGACACACATTGTATAATAATAGTAATACAGGAATCAGACATTTAAGTGGTAAAGAGAAAATGATGCACAATCTTGGACTTTGACTCTCCATTAGCTCTGTGCATCTACTATATACAAATTATTATATATGGCATAAAGAAACTATGACTGATTAAAGACTACCTACTTGGGGCAATATTAACTGTTTTTAAGAAAAATGTATCAAGAGATTTCACATCTGTGTTGCTTATGAATTTCTACCACTGAAGCTTCAACAATTCTACTGGTTTCAGGCCTAATTTCTAGCCTCAGGGATGTAGATATCTAATATTAGAGAGCCCTGGGGACATGAAAAAAATGTATTCCCTTACCCTCAGGGGAATTCCATTATGGTTGTGAAATATTTAGGATATATAGGGATCCTTTTATCATAAACTTCCATTTATTATAATTTTGCTTAATGGTTTAATTTTGATCACTTAAAACTATTGTGACAGATGATAACTCATGTTTATGTTCTTGTTTTGGAAACTGAGGAAGTGATTCAGAAGATTGTGCATTTGTATCTGATATAATATCTGGTAGATTAAAGGCAACACCCAGCTGTTCTGTCCCTGGAGATTAAGAAAAATGATGAGCATAAATATTGGTAATAATATGTATTATCTCATGTGAGAGACAAGTTCAGTAAAATTTTAATACTCAACTTTATGTATTATAAGCAAATGAATATAATTTACAGATCCATGTAAGTAACACATTGGAAATTCCACTAAACTGTAATATACCTTAAATCAGCCATAGTTGAAATTGGATTTAACAGGGAGAAAAACAGTATTTCTCTTGCCAACAACTCCCTGCATTGTCATCATGACATAGTTGGGTAGTAGTGAGTGCCAGCTGAGGACCCTTCTCTCTTCTGTGTCACCATCTGGCTTCAGTTCCACTTCAATCGGTTTCTATTGGCTTTTGGATTTATGCTGGAGTTCACAAGCAGAAATGAAGGAAGTTTGCCCATACATTAGAGATAACCTTCTTTCTCCTCATTTTTGTCCCTCTGAAATTTGTAAAGAGACATTTTGTACTCAGAAGACTTGGGCCAGTTAATTTAAGCTTTAACAGCAGCAAAGATATGTCACCGTTCCTGCAAAATCCCACATGCTCCTTTGCCAAACTATGATGTCAATATTTTTTCACCTGTGTTTCTACAGTGTGATCAGGATTCTTGTTTACACTACATCAAATGTTAACTGTCCTCTGCAGGTGGATGATTTTGTTTGCCTTATTTAATTTTAAGTTAGTTATGAGGACCTATTTTTTCGACCTTGAGTTTATGCTATTTTTTAAAACTGATATCATTCTGTATTTACTTTTGGAATCCCAACAGTAAAACATTGTGTGTTGACATTGTTATGAAAGACAAGCTGAGTAAATTCTTATGAAAACCATAATTTCAGGTTCCTATTCACTCAGCAAAATCAGGAGTAATACAAAGCTGAGCTCCAAAACAATTTAGCATAGAGTACAAGTCCTCAGAAGAGGATAAAATAGAAGGTTCATCACCATTAGCTGATGGTGCTAATCAGCTATTCATTATAAATGTACCATTAGCGGTACTGCTGAAACCACTCTACTTAATGGTCAATTGGTTTTTCCATTAGAAACCCATTTTCAGGATCTAATATATCAACATTCCATCTTGTAGAAGATCTAAAATTATGCACACAGCTTTGAAGCCTACAAATAAGACTTGGAAGGAAATGAGTTACTTTTGCTATCTCAGTAAGCTATGATATTGAACAAAATACGCATGTGCAGGTTCCTTTTAATTATTCAACAAATATTTATTGATCATCTTCTATGTGCTGGAACTTACAAACCATACTCTGAAGGAGCTACTGTCTGGTTAGTGAAGTGAGCGTGTGAGTGTGTGTGTGTGTGTGTATGTATAACAGAATTTTAGAGCTGGTCTGGACAATATATGATCTAAATTAGGTTTTTCCATTTTTTTAAATAAATTTCTATTTTTTAAAATTTATTTATTTTTGGCTGCATTGGGTCTTCGTTGTTGCGCCCCCGCGGACTTTCTCTAGTTGTGGCGAGCGGGGTCTACTCTTTGTTGCGGTGCGCGGGCTTCTCATTGAGGTGGCTTCTCTTGTTGTGGAGCACGGGCTCTAGGCACGCGGGCTTCAGTAGTTGTGGTGCTTGGGCTTAGTTGCTCCACGACATGTGGGATCTTCCCGGACCAGGGCTCAAACCTGTGTCCCCTGCATTGGCAGGTGGATTCTTAACCACTGCACCACCAGGGAAGCTCAGGTTCTTCCATTTTTTTAATTAAAATGTTAAGGCACCAAAAGGGTACGTGACTTTCCTTGGATGTGGTCAAGTCGGGTATGGCTTCTGGTCTAGCAATCTTTCTAGTACTCACGCAGTCTATACTGAATGAGTATCCAGGTGTTCACATGTATGAATATAGAGAGAATTTCAGGAAATTTAGGCTGTTCATCTATGGGAATCAACAGCATAGGCTGCCTAATTATCATGCTAGAAACAAACATTTTTTACAATGACTACAGGCCAATAAGGAAAGAGATGCCTGAGGGAAAAAACTTTGTTGATTGTAGCCACAACCATCAGTCAACAGGCTAACCAGCAAAGAAAAAGTGGTAAGAAAGAACAAAGCCACAGTTCTGCCACAATTTTCCTAAATGTCTCTAGTCCTGCCTCAGAACAAGAAATTCACTGACAGACATGATAAATTTGTGATTACAAGTTCAAGTATATGCTCATTGGAATGTATATTTCCTAAAGTATGTGGTCATTTTCAAAGGTTCTCTTTCAAAACCCTATTAACATGAATTTCATGGAATTTACAATTGTTCATATTGAATCCTGCCTGGGGGGAGAAATGTGCTTTCTAGATATTGAAGCATATCTGATGTTCAAAGAACTATTCACTAAAAAATCTCTAACTTCCACATGTTCAAAGCCTTGAAAAAGAATAAGACAATTCATCTGTTTTTCACCTTAATTCAATGAGGTATTTGATTTTCAACTACTGTCTCAGCACTGTATTAAAACCCTGTTACTAGGGAATAAAAGAAAATTACCTGTAATCCCCTTTCCTCAGAAAGCATGTTATTATAATGGATTTCTCACTTTAGTCTGCCTTAGCTGCTGTCTAGAGAGAAGTTGGTGTGCTTTAGAGCATCAGAGCTGCTAAATCACCTTGCCAGCAGGCCATGCTCACCTTCTCCAGCTGAAGGAACAGGATTGTTCTTACCACTTGGTTCAAAGAAAAGACAGAAAGCTTGTGGATTAAAGTGACCTGTCATGAATTTCTCGATTTGGGACAGGTAAAGAGGACGCTATTACTTAGGCAAAACTTTGGATGATTATCCTAAAATAGAGCAGCTTTCTTTTAAAGATACTCCTGTATTTAAAACTATTATTCTATCCTGGAAAACATCATATGGATAAGAAAATATGGTGGTTTTGTAACTAAAATAAGATGTCACATCACACCTAAAATAACTTTGTCTTCTTAACATTTATTCTTTTCTAGTTAATAAGATGGGACCACGTTATAATAGCTTTGCCCTTTAGGCACCTCCAGCCCTACCCACCTCCTTTTACCCATTATCTATGCTCTTCCAAATGCTAATTAGAAAATAATAGACATTACCACTGACAACAATTATTTATTGAATGTAGTATAGAAGAGGTGGGAACAGACACTTATGTGATACTTAATACATGCCTGATATTTTACAGAAACCCTGCATGGTAGATACTATTAAATGGGGGAAATTGAGGATTTACAAGATAATTTTCCCAAGTTTTCCCCAGGGGTTGTGAAAGAGGGTTATTAGTAAAACAATTCTTTGAAAGCCCTAGTGTGGATTAGGTAATAAGGGGCACGAAGAAGTAGAAGTCCCTGTCTTCTAAGACCTTATAACATATGAGAAAAAATATGATATATACAAATGTCACAATGCAAAAAAAGTATGAAATACATAATCAGCATTGGAGAAATTGAGAGGAAGATGAGCTCATGTGTGAATGACAGAGTTTAGAAAGTTTTGAGAACTATTTATGTACCAAAGAAAATAACAGCTAACACTTATTGAAAGCCCACCTCTCTTTGTATTCCTGATGCTGCTTTTAGAGCTTCACATATAGTAAGCCAAAAGAAAACAAACAAAATACAAAGAAAACAACAAAAACAAGACTATGGGTCAGCTCTCTTTACCCTAATTTTACAATGAGGATTTTAAGATACAATTAGGTTAAGTACATAACTATTATGTGGTGATTGTACAGAAGCAGAGCCACATACTTAACTGAGTATATCATAATTTGAATCCACTCTTCCTCTTTCTATAAGTTAAGGTTTATCATCATTAAACTCTAAGCATATTCTCAAATTCTTTCCAAATGTTCAGTTCATTTTTTCTTTAAATTAATACCTGACTGCCCCTGGAGAACACTTCTTTCCATGCAGGCTACTTTAGAGGCTTGTTTGTTTGTTTTAAATCCTACAGTGCATCAATTCAGGCCTTTGTTAGTGAGGTAAGTGTCCTCATTCCTCCCAATGGCTTTGTCCACTCATTGTCTGACTTGTGCAATTGGAAAGATAGAGTTTCAGTTAATAGAGATGGGGGATATTTTGAATGAAACACTTTGCATGAAAAAAAACTCACAAATTTAATCAAGATGTATTTCCTTTGAGTTGTTAATTAGCTATCCTAGCTGAATAGACAGTTGGATATATAGATGTCAGTGCCAGGGTGAGGGAAAGAGTCTGTGAGTGTGCTCAGGTACAGTATTCTTGAAGTTGTCTATCTATAATCCTTGTATGCACCTCTTCTGCATTCACTCTTCAGCCCTTCAAACTCTGCTTCCTTTTCTCAATACTTTCTGAAATTTCTCTCTCAAATTTCAACAATATCTCCCTAACAACTTTCTCAATGTACTGCATTTAATCTTCATTTTATTCAGTTTTCTGCTGAATTACATGCTTACATGTTTTTCATCATCTTTCTCTCTTTCTTTGGATCTGATAGAAAATATCCATCTGCCGTTCCTCTTAGGATTCACAATCACTTTCTTCAGATCCTGTTTTTCTGCTAAAGTGTTAAGTGCTGATCAAGGAATTCTGTTTTCCTTGTCTTCTTGTTCCCATGATCATAGTCTTTAACTTCAGGAGCCAGGCAGCAAACAAAAATGAGTGAAATAAACCTCATAGAGAAGAACATAAAGTAGAGGGCACTGGGACAAACTGCAAGGCACACAACTTATCTAAAAGAAACCAAATGCCAAGTTTTTAAACACTAAGCAAATATAGTGAAATTTATCCATGGATCACCGGGGCATGAGGTAGATGACTGTGAGTCGGTATTTTCCACTAGCTCTCTCTCCCTTAACCCAAATTAAGCAATCACCTATATGCAGCTAATTTGAAGATAAATATCACTAGCTCAGACCTTTCTCACATTATCCAGGAGCCAATGAACTATAAACTGGAGAAAATGTGAATATTTCCTTTTATCGCAAAGACACTGTACTTTCAGAGCCATTTCCAACTATCAAATTAAATCTATACCATTGATATCCTAGGAGCACTAACTCAGCACATTAAAATCTTGAATATATTACCTTTCTTGATTGAGTACTTTTTCTTCTAACGTCTCCTACCTCGGTAGTAATTTTCCCAGGATAGAAACGCTGGAATCAACTTTAAATCCTGCTCTTCCTGTACTTTTCCTTTATTAATAGTTAACTGTCTTTTGAACTAAGTATGTGATTATTCCAGAGAGGCCTTCCTCGGGAAATTAGAAATTGGATAAATAAGATTGGCTTCTGAGACACATGTTGGACCAAATCAGAGAGAGGCACAGTTATCCTAAAGAGACAGAACAGCTCCCAGATCTGGAAGACTTCCTAGTAACATACTATCATTTTTGTGCCATTTGAATGACATCCAATTGAGGAAGTCTTAACTGGGCTGTTTTGTATGTTGCCAGAGGAGCACCATGAAGATATGGGCAGTTCATTATGATTGAGTCTGCTGCTTTATTTGATAGAGTTCTGAAGGAAATTTATTAAATCATCCCCTTCTATTAAGGTAGTTGCTTTGTGAACTTGGAAATGTGAGGTTCTTGAACCTTCAAGTCGTAAGGCTAGACCAGAGTTAATATCAAATAAATGGTGCACTATGAAATCACTTCAGAAATTGGCACACACACATTCCTTTGATTGCTAAGATTTTTAAGCTTGTCTACTTTTCCAGCTTCTACAGATCCTACCTCTTTCTTCACTCCTTTATATCCTTTTTCATTCTCACTGTCACACGTCAACCCTGACCTGACCATTTCTACCCTAGACCTTCTAGTAATCTTTCTGCTTTTCAGTCTTTAACTTATCCTCTTCTGCCACACAGAGTTTTTAAAACAATAGATAATATCATAACTTGTATCTTTCCAGATCAAGAGGTTTTCTTTTTCTTTTTTTTTTTTTTTTTTTGGCTGCGCTGTGAGGCATGCAGGATCTTTGTTCCCCGAATCCATGATCCCTACAGTGGAAACACTGAGTCTTAACTACTGGATGGCCAGGGAAGTGCTTCTTTTTTTTTTTTTTTTTTTTTTTTTTTTTGATCAGTAGGTTTTCAAACAGCCTTGACCCAGGGCAGAAGAGAGGGGTAGGTAGGTATTAAACAGTAGTGATCCATACTCAGAGCAAGACCACCATTCCCTCGTAGAGGAGCCCACTTCCCAGAAGGCCATTAGGTTTCCTATTCTCCCAAGGCAGAGAACTACACTTTAGGTATAATCTCTGTTTAGGACAAATGAGTTTCTTTCTCCCTTTGAGCCAGAAAGACATGTAGCTCAGGTTGAGATGAACTTGAAATATTTGCTTTGTCTTCAGTGATGTTCATTTTCTTAAGAGCAGCTTTCAAGGGTACTTATTTCAAGCAATACTACCTTGATCAAGTCTATAATATTAAAATCATATATTTGTTCCATAGGGCAAAGTAGGCATTATGCATCTTAGGCTTTAATAATTATGTAAAGGCACTAATTTAAATCAGATAAAAACTACCAAATGAGTTTATGACATATTCTGCAAAATAAATTCCTTCTTATAGCCTTATGCACAGAAAGATGAGCATTTTGCAATGCAGTAAGCTCTGACAGTGCATGTGATATCACCATGAAAGGGAACAGCGAAAGAATATAAGATGGTACATTTTAGCAAAGTTAGAGTTTGCCAAATTTGACACACTGAGATTTTTAAAGAACTAAGGTGAAAAACTAAGTTTGAGTGCTCAGTTAGAATCATAAATCTTATTATTATTAATAAAAGTACAAAATGTGACCTCAACAAAATTTATTATGCACAGTACAAAATTTACTTTGTAAAGTATGTCATTTTATTCAATGTTGTTTACTCTCTCCTATGTACATCCCCCAAAGGCAAAATTGAATGATGACTATATTCTCTGCGGTCAGAACGTGCAAAGTAAACAATACTATCACTATAGAAGCTAGGCCAGGGAGGTGTATGGGGGTACAGCTATAGATTAAATAAACAGATAACATTGCTCCTTTTATTTCTCTAAAGATTAGAATGGAACCATGCAAATTAAACTTTATAAGAATTAATGATACAGTCATAGTAGCTAAAACGTTATCTCCCACCAAACTGAAAGCCTAAGAACCTCTGAATTGGGTTTTGATTGTCCTGATGTCAAAGACAGATCTTTCTTTGAGACAGCTAAGTATACAGCATAAAACAGCTGTTCTGGCTATCTTAGTACAACCCTGAGCCAGCATGATGAAGGGGCTAAGAAATTGCTGTGATGTATGATAGTGCCTGCATCGAAAGCAAATTTGTCTGCAACCTCCCGGGCTCACTGAATATTAAGATAAGGCAACTGGGATTGGCACTTATTCCCCTCAGTTTCAGAGCTAGGACATGTGGAAATGATTGTAGGCCTAGACTATCACATTCCTTCTAAAAAAATGTTGGCAAGTCCTCAGAAACTGTGGCCAGTTATTATTATCATTCTCCTGAACTTCATTTGGGGAAAAAATAAGGTCTAATAGAAAAGAAAGAGAATTCTGGCACCTTTGTGAATCCAAAAAAAGTTTTATTGAAAATACAACCTTGGAAAAAGGATATGGGGGAAAAAAATCAATAGAATTTGATGACTGCCTTTTGGACCTTAAAAAGATTGATCTAAAAGTTAATTTCTGCCTTATTAGGCTAAGCCATGGACCTGAAAAACCAAAAAATATGGGTTAAATTCAATTGAATCAATTCAGTTCTCCTTTCCTCGTGGCAGGAAATGGTGCAATTTAAATTTACAGTATTAAAAGAAAGATACAAGTTCTGACTTCTAAATGCCAACATAATGATGAACAAAAATCCTATTCACTATAACCCAGAACCTATTCTCTAGTGTTTTGGGGTTCTACATAAGAATGGAAATCTCCCTTTGAAAATGAGATGTTTTAGATGCTAAAGAAGGTCAAGAAATTCTAGCGCAAATTTTTTAAGGTATGACTGTGAATGGCAGTGTCAAGAAGAAAGTTTATTTAGAAAAACACTTCTGATAAACTTCAACAAAAGTAAATGAGTTTTACTTTGGCCTCAATACAAAGGAACATTTAGACATAAATATAGTTGCCGTATGTAAATGTATTGGAAATGAGCATGGCATTCAAGCCTATGGTATTTCAGTACCAGTCTCAACAATTTTATAGCTAGGTCACTTAATCTTATTGAACACTAGTTCTCTTATCTATAAAATAAAGATAATGACACCCAAAACAAATGGTTATGTGAAAAAATAAAATAATGTATATAAGTGACCCAGCATGATGCCTGTAAAATATCTACTCTACTGAAATACAACATTTCATATACTAAATATTTAGAGAAATAGAAAACAAAGTCAGACACTCTTATAGTCTGAGTTCTGGGCTCATTTAAAAATATTTTGAAGTCAGAATCTATATTTAAATGAAGAATATTTATTATTCTATTTCCAGTGCCTGAGACAGTATTGAATGGTTAAATAAAAAGTTATTAATTTTATTTTTAAAGTCACGAGTCTAAATAATGGGTTTTGATCTGATTTGATTGTTTTAAAATCAGTTTTAGAAGTTTGCTTTTGTTTTTCCCACATTAGATAATATTTCCTGCTTAAATGCTAGATGGAGTTCATAAATCACTTGCTAATACAATAGCATCCTCCCCATAAGTATGGCGTCCTGTGGCCAGTTGGGGTGAATGCCAGATGCTGTATGAAATAGAGGTATGCTTTTACAAGCTCTTCTCCTAATATGGCATCCTGCAGAAAGAATCAACTTTCTCCAGGAGCATACTTCAGACAATGCTTATGTGACTTCTCAGTGCATTAATGACAGCAGGTAAATCGTTGGGTTTCATCTAACAGACGAATTGATTTAGGGATGCAAAGAAAGTACTCACTAAACAATGTGCTATCCAGCTGGAGCATAATGAACACACTTGTAGCCAAGCAAGTGGGTCTAAATGCTTAATTAACTTTTTCTCACCTTCCAAAAAATGAGGACACCAAAAGTATAATCAATCAAATCTGTTTAGTGTGAATCTAGAGCCAGATCCTCTGTATCTACCAAAGGTTAGTCTTGACTAGGCTTAGTTAAATAACTGAAGATTTGCTTGTTTATTTGTTAATAATCTTTTATTCCCACAGGAAGATATACAGAAACCTAGGAAAGGGTTGGCTCACCCAATTGGGCATTCATTCTGCTCAGGCTCCATTCAGTAAAAGGATGTTACTTACCTCATTTTCCTATTTCAGACCCTAGATTTTAATGTTGAAAAATAGACAGGCATATATTTTAAAGAGCAAGATGGGAAATAATCATAGACAAAAAAGAAATTTGCACAGAGGCAAAGCCTCTCAGTCAGTCTTCTGATGAAAAGAGATTCTTTTTCCAACTTAAGCCAAATCAAGAATTATACACTTGTAACAGCACAAAATTAAGGAAATCTTGACTAGCTGCATGCACATTTATGTAGAAGAAAAAAGCCAATGGTAAGTGATGTTTCTCTTACTCTGTCTCTACTCTGCCTTATAAATTTTCTTCACGTAAATGAGACAATGACCACCTGACACTGACTAAGAAGCTGATGAGCAGGAGAGGTGACACCAAATATGTCCTGTCTATTTAATTTGCAATATACTGGCTCAATTAATGGACTCTGGAGCAAGATTTTGTGGGGTCAAATCCAGTGTCTTCTATTTGTTACCTGTGTGACCTTGGCAACTTATTCAACTGCTCTTTGCCTCAGTGTCTTCATTTATTAAGTGGATATAATCATAATACTTTCTTCATAGAGTTGTCATTAGAATCAGCATTTGTAAAGCACTTAACAACAGTATTTGGCATATAAGTAAGTACTAAGTATAGTAAGTATAAGTATTATCAACCTATCATTAGCATTATCATTATTTATAAATAATATGTTAACATAACTAAAATGGCAGAGACATGATCATAATTTGTTGAGCCTATTAGAAAGGTCTCTAGGACTCCTAGATGTTTTGTGTTTTTTTTTAATTTTAGTTTTCTATTTTGATGGAAACGTGATATTTACACTGCTATAGTACACATATGACTCCACCATATTTTCAGCATAAAATATTCTGTTGGTTACAGTGGAGGATATAAAGATGACTAACATACAAAGGAGCTTATAATCTATTGGAGTGGATTCAGACATGCACAGAAAAAATATTATGACACGAACAAGGAGTAGAGTGTGAAGAAGTGTCAATGGGTGACAGAATTAGACAAATTTTAGGTTTCAAAATGAAGATAGGTTTTAAAATGGGTAATGCTAATTTTAAATCCTATCACAGCAGTTTGGTTAATTTGAGAGAATATTTATCCAGTTTGTAAGATGGGAGAACAAGCCAGTCATAGGACTGCCGCAAAGTTTTGAAACTTGTTATATTAGCACTTCTGAGTTCTATAGTTTTATCCTAGTATAATGGCGGGCTACTTTAGAATGTAAGCAATTCTCATTTGAGGTATGTAGAAGAGTATGTATGAAGTGCTACAAAAAATTTGCAGGAAAGTTTAGAAATCAAAGATTAACTTGCACCCGAGTCATTAATAATAATTTACAACAGCATTACCATCAACATCCATGGGCACTGTAATCATTATTTTGTTTGTCTCTTAAAGTGTCATCAGAAGAAGTTATATTTGATATGTTCCTTCACTGTCCCATCACTTCTTGGACTAATTTTCCATTTCCTCAATTAGGGCAGGTTTTCTTTCCCTAAAATGGCCCAATGTATGTTACCCTGAGATACCCAGGATGTTTATTAAGTTCTCAACCAACTTTACATTTTGATAACTTCAGTGGTACTAATGGTTAAGCAAACTGTAAATAAGTATTGACTCATCAAAAACACATCTTTGGATGAGTTTAGGACCAGAATCAAGAGTAAGGGTGTTAGGCACATTTGACAGCAACCAAGAATGTTTTAATGACTTGGGAAATTAAATATAAATCAGAGTTAACATTCATCATATTGAAGCCTGGATGTGGGAATATTACTGTTATGCTTTCTCAAAACATTTATTTTTGTTTCCATCACATGGGCCCCTGAAGTTATTAAAGTTTAAGGTTGCATGGATCTATTATCTATTGCAGCAATGAAGAGATTTTTGAAAGCAGAAGGTCACTTTTACTTTAGAATGAAAAAAGATCTTGATACTCAAAGTATCTAATTCTAAAACACTGAAATTAAGGAAACTAGGTTAATACCAAGTAAATGTTCGAGTCAGGCATGACAGGAGTCTAATCTATTTCCCCATTCTGAGCAAAGATACCTATTTGACCATAGCCAAGAGAAAATGTGTTCCAGGTGTTGATGATTTGTGACAGTCTCTTCATTGTGTTCTTTGGCGGGAATAGAGCCAACTAAAGTTAAGGGAGGAAAGGAAGAGGAATAAGAAAAACATGTATGTGTGTATGCACACGCTTGTATATGTCTGTTGCCTCACAAAGTGCTACCTCCACAGTAAGAAGAATCAGAAGCAGCTGCTTATAAAGTTAATAGTTAATACAGGGGGATCTTTTTCATCTCATATCTCTTTTAACTTAAACATTTATTGGTCACTGCCAAATATTTGTTTTCAATAGAGGTGGAGTCTTCAGAACCGATAGAAGACATGTATAATCTCTGTCCCTTAAGATAATCTTTATAAAATGGCCTGTGTCTCCCCTAAATTCCAGCACTAAATGATCACACCTGAAGAGCAGGTATGTTATAAAATAAAGTGTCAGTAGCAGTGTTTGATTGTATCCATATGTAAGTCTTTCTCTTATTTTTATTGCTTATTTTAATACTGATAACCACTTCCTTGGTGTTAAGAACATCTTCCTGATACTTTGATACTAAGGCATCCTTTCTTTAGAGTTTCTAATCTAAATGTCTTCAGATACATCTACAAGTTTTTCTTTCTTCTTCTCTCAAATGTATGTGTACAAAGAAGGCATGCAGGTAATGTCTTATTATCCAAGCTAATGGAAAGGAGGAGCAGAGTAAATGATTTAGAAGAGGAAATAATCCTTCTGATAAACCTGTTAAGGGCATTATGAGAGTCTTTAATTTAGAGAAATAACAAAATGAGTAAGTAGCTGGAAGGTATTCTTAGGGGAGAGTCTGAGAAACAAGATGAATTCTTAAAAGCATTCCTTTCCCCATGTTAATACTTACATTCTAAAAGGCCCTTCCCATTTATTTATTTACAGAAGTGATACCTATCTAGAGGGGGCTTTAGGATTAGGAGAGATTCTTTTTTCTTTTTTTTTTTTTTTTACTAGAGGAAGAGAGAAGTTTCATGGTAGTGGGCACTCATTGCAGCTCAGTAAAGGCTAACAATAATCAGAGGTTGCAAACCATGCCAGTTTAAGGATATGATCTTTATAGTTAAACAGAACTAAGATTGAATTAATGGCTCTGCCACATGATATCTGTGTATCCTCAACATTACTGATGATAAGGGACTTGCTTTCTTCATATGTAAAAATCAGAAAAGAAACCTCCCTCATTAAATGGTTTTGAGTTAATCTAAATGAGTTAATATGTTTACAGAGACTAATTTAGCAACTGGCATATGCTGGTTCTACTGTGGGATATGAAGCTGTACCCATGACTGTTTTTCTTTTGCACTGATTGTTGCCCTGGGTACAGTCCACTTAGTTGGTGGCCTAAACCACTGTCCTGCCAGATCCCAGGGCCAAGAAACTAAACCTTTTTCCCATGCCTTAGCTATAGTCCTTGTATTAGCTCCCTATAGCTGTGTAACAAATTATCCCAAAACCCAGCAGCTTAACATAATAAACATTTATTATCTCACAGAGATCCTTTGGGTCAGGAGTTCAGGAATATACAAATAGTGTGGATCTGACTCGGTCTGTCATGAAGTCGCAGTCAAGACGCCAGCTGGAAATGCAGTCATCAGAAGGTTTGACTCATCTGCAGGATCTGCTTCCAAACTCACCAGGTGACTATTGGCCATTGGCCTCAGTTCTTACCATGTGGGCCTTGCATAAGACTGCTCATCATATGGCAGCGTGCTTTCCCCAAAGGAACTAATTGAAGAGAGGCAAAGTCTGTTTTTATAACCTAATGTCAGATGTGAAACGCCATCACTTCTGCCATATTTTATTGAGTGCACAGATGAACCCTGGTGTGATGTGGGAGGGAAGTATGCAACAGTGTAGTTCAGGGGTCAGAGAACATCAGAGACCTTCTGAAGCTTGTCTTCCTCCAAATGGACTGAACACCAGCCAGCTGATGCCACCTCATGCCTGACTGCAAGTTAAAGCCACTGTGTGGTATTTCTTGCCGAGAATTCTCTAACTTACTTCAAAAAAATATAAAATACCAGTTAAATGCATCTGTAGCATATAATTTTGTTTTATTCTGCTGGCCAGTCCTATATCCAGGTAAATTTTTCAACTGAGGCCAATTGAGTTTATTATAAACTCATCCATAGGTCACAATAATAGTATTCAGATAAAAAAAATAACTCTACAGCATCGATTTTTAATGTCCCAGTTGCCTGCCCAATATATAAGACTTAAGTCAATCACAGAGCAAGCAGACAAGCTCTGCTTTGTGTCACTCCAGAAAGGAAGTGAAAAAAGTTTTAGGAAATTAGGAAAGGAGAGAGAAATGGGACAACAAAGACCCACCAGCACAGATACTACAAGAAAGTCCCAGACAGATCCAGTCAAAGGACAGGAGGAATCTGATAGTTTAAGATTGCCAAGTGTTGATTACATAAAACAAACAAACTAACAAATTCTTGTTATAGAAATTGTTTCTACTAGGTTTCATTTTAGGGGTTTGTTGCATTTGTCTCAATACTTGGGAATTTAAATCTCCAACCAAATTTCATTTAAGCCAGCCTTAACTAGGACAAGTCAATAACTCTTCTCTGATTCATAATGTTTTTCGGATTTTAGAAACAGGACAAGGAATAAAAAAAAGATTCCACAAAAATGAGAATCTTATATTCACGTAAAAATGGTTTTTGACTAAGGTCACATAAGATATTTTGGAACCATAACAAAACCACACACAGTATATTCCAATTGCTATGTTGTTTTGTAGTAAGTCCTTTTCTTAACTGAAAAGTTAACAAAAACAAAAATGCGAAGTTCAAATATCATAGAACTCTGCACTCAATTTTGCAATAAAATATCACATAATCTGCTATGTAATTACTACTCTGTCATTACATTTTCATAGCTTTTTAAAGTATAGTTGACAGATTTGATTCCTGGATAAAAGCAGGTAAAACATCCTCAAACAGGAGCTTTTCATTATTCTGTAAGCAGGTACTTCATTTTATCATGTGTCTTAGAAATAGATCAGGTCATTCTGGTTTTTTGATGTCACCTGTGGGAGGTTATGCTAAAAAATCGGCTAATTGTAGATTAGTAAATTTCTCTGTCTCTCATTGAACAAGACAACACCTGTTATCTAGGGAAAAGACTTATTACTAAGAATCCATAAAAATTATCTCTCCTTGCTTTCCCTTGCTTCAGAGTTAATTATGTGCCTTTGATTACTTTGCATTATGTTTTTCAACTTTGGTCAATGGACGTTACTCAAACAACAGGTTGAACTAGTCTGCACGTAAATGACAAGGCCATAGATTTCTTCTCAGAGGATACGGTAGCATCAGTACACAAGGCCCTATTTATTCACTTAAGCAAACTCAGGCTATAACTATAGAGGTGACAACCGCCACACAATCAGAAAAACTAGTTCTCCCTAGCTGGTGTTTAAGGAACAGCTGCAAGGAACTCTACTGTAAGCAAAGGAAAGAAACTGATGGAGGTGAATAGAGAGTGGACTCTCCTCTGCAGCATGTGCTCAGCAGGCTGACAGGCACTGCTACTGGAGAGCAGCCGCGGGCGTAGGGAAAAAGCTGGTACAGAGGATCATATTCACATCTGAGTTCATTGCTAATGAGCAAAGCATGCTACTTTGCCCAATAATTGCATTATTATCTAAGTATTATATTTGGAAAAGAATTCAGAGTTTCTTTTTATAGATATATGTTATTTGCTCCAAGTTCATATTGAGAAATGGAGATTAACAGGCGAGAGGGAAGAGAGCATTATATGGTGTTATCAAAAAGAAACTTTGTACTAAACCAGAGCATTTGGGAAAGATATGATCATTAGCATTTTTATGAGCTTTTAGTTTCCATTTTTTCTGACACTGATAAGAGATCTGTCTTCTCTTAAACGTAATGATTTGTATATTTGCCCTCATTTGCAAGTTCAGAGTCTGAAGGAAGACAAATCCAAGTACTGTCTAATACTGAAATTTCCTTAGGCTGCTCTGACAAAAACAAAAAGGCATTCATCCTCAAATTAGTGACTTCATGCAAAAGGATAGAGCAGAAAAGTTGAACTATTTTTGGCTCAAGAATTCTTTCACCCTGTAGTAAACCCTCTGCTGCTGTAACACATGTAGACAGGAGGGGTAGTTGAGAGGGCGGCAAGGAGTACCCATGTTACAGATGTTGGTCCCTAAGAGGAAGACATTATGCACCTATGTATCACTATTTGCCTAAAATACATAATTTTTGTCCAAAGTGTTTCTAAATATTCTAAATATGGCAGAGTAAGGCATTTATTATTTGGCCACTATGAACATTTTGCCCGTCATCACATGAATTAGGTCTCAAGAACTCTACAAGCTTCCTATGTTTCACTTTTTCTGTAATTGGGAGTTAGCATAAGGGGGTGCTTAACAACATGGGTTCTGGACTCAGATTCTCCCATCTTTTGAATCCTAGCTCCACTCCCTAGCAGCTTGGACAATTTGATCATTCTATGCCTCAATTTCTTCATCCAGAAAATAGGGTTAAAATCATGGGGCTTTGGGACGATTAAATGAGAAAATATATGCAAAGCAATTAGAAGAGTACCTGGCATGTAGTTGGCATTGTATTAGTGATTTCATTTATGATTATTGCTTTGTCTCAGGAAAATACTATTTTACAGTTTTAATGTAGAAAAACTGCAAGAAAATTCAAGTTAGAGGTAGGAAATTTAATAAAATAAAGAAAAAACATATCAGTATTTGATGATTTGCCTTTAGATTCCCAATTGCTTCGTGTCCATTGACCTCTCTTGCATTTGAGGAGTGAAAGCCATTAAGGGAGCCCTACTGAGTGCCTGTTGACATGTGTGCATTCACATTCTGATAATAAAGAAGAGATCGGTTTTGAAACATGAAACAAGTCATTATGAGACATTGTGTTTCAGGAACTCAAAGGTTAGACTACTGAGGCTCTGACCCTGAGATTCAAGAGACTGTCCCTAAACTACCCCTTACAGAACCTTGCCTCCAACTAGATACCTTTAACAAGTCCACAGTTTTGGCTGGAAATAGTTAAAATCAGCAGTACATGGTATTTCCTAAGTGATATTGACCCCAATGTCCCTTTAGTTCTCTCTGAAAAAGTAAAACTAAATTTCTGTGGTTCTTTGATCAATGCAAGGTTATAAAACAGATCAAAGCTAATATGTCTGCAACAGATATCATTTTGTCTGTTTCTTGCTTGATGTTCAAAAGGGTTGCCAAGAGATTTGCTGCAAAGAAAGCATTGAGGAATGAATTTAAGGAGAAAATATTTCCTTCTTTCTATGTTTATAAATTCTCATTTCTTTTTCCATATCCTCACAATCTGAGATGTTTTAATCGAGGACTTTAAAGAAACATAGGGACGGATGTGTTCCTCTTTCCCAGACTAAGTGCCAATGCATGTTGATGCATAATATTTGGGTATCGTTGTGATTTCACTGAACACTTCCAAAGGACGCCCACGTACAGATGTTGATTTACTTTCACACACACCCTTTCTCTTCATGAATTTATTTTTCTTGTTTTGAGAGGGTTAGGATGAGGAGAAGAAAGAGACATGAGGTGAAGTCTTTTTCCCTTATCTGTTTCTTGTTCCCTGAGCATTCACTAGGGATGAGTTGACATGCAACAGTCCCTGAGGACAAGGCTCCCACATCATCTCCAATTTGGTCACCCCTTGGGGGCTGTCTTCTGGGGGATAATGGTCATGAGAAATAATGGAGGAGGAATGTAGTAGACAGAGAAATAACAATTCTCAGAGGACTGTAAGAGTCAGGAGTCTCTTGTCAAATTCTGGGTGTTGCCTGAATCTAAAATGGCATGTATTTACCTATCTTTGTTTTCAGCTGTAAGCTTGAGAAGCCACTTCCCAGAAAACAAGAATATTTCTTTACCTCACTGCATTAAAGTAATTTAAAAAGTGTTAATAATAGCATCACAGCCATCCTCCAGGTTGGGCTACAGCGATCTCTGTATCCTGGCATTCACATTTATGCAGACCCCTCCCATGCCAGATAAGGCTGACTTGTGAAACCAAAAGGAGAGTGCAGAAATGATGGAGCGGGACTTTGAAGGCCAGGTCATAAAAGACATTGTGGCTTCCATCTCTGTACCCTTTGATTACTCTGGGGGAAGTCACTGACATGCCATGAGGACACTTGAGCAGCCCTGCAGAAAGACACACGTTGGGAGGAACTGAACTGAGCCTCCCACCAATAGGCAGTGAGGAACTGAGGCTTCCTGCCAAAGCTCTGTCACTGGGCCGTCTTTGAAGCAGATTCTCCAGTCTCAGCAAAGTTGTCAAGTGACTGCAGTGTTCTCCAACATCTTGAGTGCAACCTCATGAGAGACTGCCAAGCCAGAATCACAGAGATAAATAAAAGATTCCTGACCCACAGAGATTTTGAGAAAACAAATTTGTACTGTTTAAAGCTACTAGGTTTTGAGGTGATTTGTTATGCAGCAAAAGATAACTGAACAAGGAGGGAAGTCCATATGTTAGAACACAAACTGAAAAAAGCATGAAACAAAATAACACCTTCAGTGTAATTTCACCGCCATAAACTACTTGCACATACAAAAAAGAGAGAAAAATATCACCAAAATGTTAATACTTATCATTTGCTGTTGGGACTATTGGGTAAATCATAACCCTTTTTATATTTATAATGTACAAAGTATCAGTTTTATTGAAAATAACGTTTAAAATACTTTAAAAGTATTTATCTTATTATGGAAAAGATTGAACCTACTCCCATTAGCTTGATAATATGTTGAGGTAATAATATTCTGGTAACAATTTTAAAATATGAAATATGGAACTCTGTTTCTGGCATCAGGTCAATTTATACCGAGTTTTTTCTCATGTACCTTTTTGCCTCTAGCTAGATCTGTTTGCAATGTTCATCTAGCTTCAATGATGAGCTTAATTATAGAAGAAAATGCCTTGCATTCTGATGCTGTGTGTGAGGATTAGGCTGCAGTAACTCTGAGCCATCCTGCCTAGATGCCATGATATTATATATCTTATCAGAAAGATGATAATTAAAGTGATGTGAGTGCAAATGTAAATTAAAATTCTTGGCCACTTTTTAAACTATCTGCTGTATTACATTATAGAGGCAGTGAATTACATGATCATTAAAAGATCAAGTCTGTCTCCAACATTTACTACCTGCATAACCTTGGATAAGTTTCTTGCTTATTTTGCACTTCTTTAACCTCATACCAGTCGCAAAGGATTACTATTGCTATTACTATAACCTGGCCTGGTCTTCAGGAAGTGTGATCTATTTTCCTTTGCTTAAAGTTTTTGATGTTCAAAGTCAGAAAGCAAGATCTACAAGACAAATGTGTGAGACACCATAAGATATCACACTATAAATAGGGGGTGAGAAATAAGGGAGTGTGTATGAATATTTTGTTTAGGCTTTGCAATCTCATAGTCCAGAACTCAAGTTCCCACTGTACTGATTATTAATTGTGTGGCATTGGAGAGTGCCATAAGCTCTCTGAGTCTTATTTGTTTCATCAGTAATAAGAATACATGGACTACCTCATAGGGCTGTTTTAAGAATTGAATAAGATAACAAAGGTGAAAGGAGCATAGTTCCCTGTATATAACTAGTACAAAACACATGCTAGTTTCCCCCCTTTTTCCCCCCTTTTCTTCATTCTCTGTGTATTGGATGGGAGTCAGGGGGAAAAGAGAAAATTAGCAGGAATGAAAATGAGAAGATGAGTTAATGTGAAAAAAATTGTCAATACATCACTGAGTTATTATTTTATTTTGTTAACCCAAAAAGGAGCATAATAATAATAACAAACTTATTAGACCTTACCTCATTAATCTCACCATGGCATATTAAACTGCCTGGTAGAAATGTCACACCTACTATTCACAAAACAATTATTACTGCATATAATTTGGATGTATTCTGAAAATTCCCTGCTAGAAATTCCTTGTTAGAAAGAGTTCACAATGCTGTAACACTCACAAAGCAGATAATGGTAAGTCATAAGATGTCAAATCTATCCCTGTCATGAAGAAACAGGAATATCTTTATAAGGTTAATTTTGGGTCTCTATAACTCTGTCAAAATAGTGGCACGTGGACATTTCGCATCCTTAGGACCTCAGGAATTGCTGAATAGCACAGAAATCCAACATATTGCATAAGCTTCCATGACACAGTTTTAGGTGTCCAGTATTGAATTTTAAAAGCTGAGAATTTCTGATCTTGATCTTGATGTACAAGACAGTTTGTCTACCAAGTATAGTGATTTCCTGAAAGCTTAATGTTTCCTTTTCATTTTACTAATGTTACTGTTGGTTGTTTAGAATATTTAATTAATGATTTTTAAAAAGCTGCTTATGCCCTGGGACTTTAAAAACAAAAGAAATAGTTTTTTAAAAATCCAAACAAAAAATTAATTAATTAAAATAGTTGTTGCAAGTCATTATCCTAACTATCAACTGGGAATATTTTAACACGCAAAGAAGTCAGCAATAAAACAGTTTCCTGAATTGTACTAGGCCTATGAGACTTCTCAAAGTCCCTCTGTCCCTTGCCTAAGGCATGCTTTCATAACATGACTTGCTGCATGGTTTTAATGAAAATTATAGCAATCACTCTCTTTGGAAGAAAAAAGCAAAAGGAAGGAAAGGACAGAAAGAAAAGAGAGAGGAAGCGAAGAATGAAATAGGACGGAGAAAAAACTAGTTATAGTCTTACAGACCAAATCTAGGTTTTACTTTGCCAATTTTGACTTTTTAAAATTTGTGTAATTTCAAGAACATAAAGAAAGAAAACTCACAGACAAGGAAAGAACATAGTCATAGATGTGAGCTGTCCCTTTTTTTTCCTACCCATCTTCTCTTTAATCCAGCATCTTTCTTTTTAGTGTGTAGTTATCTTAGTTGAAGGAGAAGAATAATAATACTTATTTAAGGATATATTAAGTACTTATTTTTTTCTCAAATCCTTTCACTCAATATATACAAGACTGCATACTGGGTTTTATTACCCCATGTTACAGCTGAAGAAGCCAGAGGAAATGAACCTGGGGCTTGCACAGTATTGCTTAGGACTTGAAGCCATCTTGTCTGATTTAAATTCTTGGTCTTTTCACTGTGTATGCTAGTCAACCAGCTGCTTGGACCTCGGTCATTTAGTCTACTCCTTTTCAACATTGCTATTAAGGGGTCAGCTTTAGCGTTCTATGTTTGTTTTACAGGTTTCCCTCTCTACCCCTGTGCTGATGTCACACTGCCTTATTTGCTATAAGGCTTACAAGTTTCAGATAAATTTGTTTTATTTTTTGAAGTTAAATTTTAAATGAATGATTTAATTTATTTAATGGGTACAAGTCCACTAAGGTTTTCTATATTTTCTTGATTCAGTATAGTAATTTATAATGTTATAGAAATTTTCATTTCACCTGACTCATCAAATGAGTTGCCAAAAGCTGTGCACAGTATTTCTCCCTTTTTGAAATTGTTTCCTTTGTCTTGGTTGGTCCACTTTTCATTTCTAATATTGCTTACTTTTGTTCTCTATCTCTTTTTAATCAGTCTTGCAAAGATTTGTACATTTTTTTAGTTGTTCAAAGAATCACATATTGGAGTCTGTATAATGTAACTTTTTTTCTATTTCATTATTTCCTTCCTTCTACATTCTTTTGACTTCTTGTTTTTTCTTTTTTGAGTTTTTTAAGTTGAATGCTTAGCTCACTATTGTTAGCCTATACTTATAAGCATTTTAGACTGCAAATTTCCAACAAATTACTGCATTAGCTTTACACAGCATGTTTAACTAATATATTTCTTACTGTCATCTATGTCTGTTTCTTATAAATAGAATCTAAATGATTCCTTCTCTTTTGTCCAATCATATATTCTCTACCTCCAATTGAGTATTTAGTCCTTTTATTTTTATTGTATTGTAATAATTGACATCTTGTGTTTAAATCTACTACCTTGGGTTTTTTTCCCTCCTTGTTCCATTTATTCTTCATTCATCCATCCCTGCTTTCTCTGGAATTAATTGGGATTTTTTTAGGATTTCATTTTATTTCCTCTATTGTTTTTGGGTTTTTTTGATTAAAATTCTTTGCAGTTTTAATAGCTACTTATGATTAAAATGTTCATTCTTATTTTAGCATAGTCTACCTTAAATAAGACATACTACTTCCTGAGCAAGATAAGAATCTTACATAATTCCATTTCTACAGAGATACATCTACCCCATCAAAATGTTAGCAACTTAAAACAAGAATGACATTGATTTTCCATATCCTGTTTGTCAGTAACTTGGGCAAGTTCCTCTATTCACTGTGATATTGGTTTGGCCATTCAAATGGCTGAATTCAGCTGTGAGTGCCTCTCATTCCTCAGGCTATGTCTCAACATAACCTCTAATCATTCAGTAGTCTAATCATATGTCATTATAATATTGAGCAGGACTCCATGAAGAAGCATTCTAAGAGGACAAGGCCCTATGCACCAGCTCCAATAAAGCTTCTGCTTATGTCATGCTTGTACATTGGTCAGCGAAAGAAACATGGTTATGCCAAGAGTGAATGTGGGAGGGGACTGCATAAGGGCATTAGTTTCAGGAAGATGGTAAATTGGGGGCCATTAGTATACAAAACACAAGGATAACTAAATTGGGGGGTCACTGATGTATGTGAATACAGACCTACTAAAAAGGGCTTTAATATTTACCCAAATATTCACTCTTTCTGATATTCTTTATTTCTCATTGTAGATTCAAGATTTTGTATGGTAATGTTTTCCTTCCACCTGAAAAATTGCCTTTAATATTTCTTAAAGTGCAGGTCACTAGAAACAATTTATCTCTCTTTTTTTCTGTTTGAAATTATCTTTATTTTGCCTTAACATTTGAAGGACATTTTCACTGGATATATATTTGTAGTTGAATGTTTTTCTGTGTGCTTGTTTCAGTTTTCTATAGCACTTTTAAAAAAAAAGTTATTCCATTGTTTTCTAGCCAATATTGTTTCTTTGTACTTATCCTTTGTAGAGTTTAGTGATCTTCTTGAGTTTGTGAGCTGAAGTTTTGATCAGGTTTAGTAAGTTCTTGGCTGTTTCTTCAAATATTTATTCTGCCCCATTCTCTTTTTCTCTGCTTTTCACTCCTATTGCCAACTTTTTGGGTAAGTGAATATTTTTTCCCTCCAGTCCTGCCCCAAGCTTTTTGCCAGTTTGGAGATATCTCTGCCCTACTGCCCTATCTCTGGTTTGGGAGGCAGTTGTCATATCTTTTGAAACCCAAAATGCATAGGTAATATTTCCTGCAGATTTCTTGCCCTGCCCCAGCTTTACATAGATAAAAATCCAGAAGATCACAGAGGGGTTTCTCTCAGTTCTCCTGCTCACCCCATCATTTTGTAAGTGAAAGCAGAGATGGCCTCAGATGGATTTCTCCCAGCCCTCCAGCTGTGTATCCTGTCTTCTGCAGGTAAAAATCAATAGTGTCTTTTATAGATGTCTCTGTCTTTTACCATGTCTTCAGAGGATGGCTGCATCATACTTGGGCAAAGCCTCAAGACTGATCCCTCTCAGTTTTCCTTCCTGCTCTCAGCTTTTACCACAATGCCCTCATGTGTTTAGGGAAGGCCCATCGAAAAAGGTTGCCAAGTGGGCATAGAGTTGATAAAAGATCATTTAAAGTTCTACTGAGACCTGGAGCCCAGATCTTGGTTTTTAAATACTAATACCTGCGAAAAGGAAGTTGAACTCCTTGGAAAAATTCTAATTTCATGGCTGGGGCTAGGATATTTAAAATAAACCTGGAATACCTTGGTGAGCCCAAAAGTAACCAATTGCTCAAGGAATGACAGGGCTATATTAGAAGGATAACAGGAGTCAACTTGAAGGGCTTCCCAATAACCAGATGTGGGCCATTTTAAGCATCAAAATAAATAATTGTTGTAATGTATTGTAACTCATAGAATAAAATAGAATCTATAAGATCAAGCTGATGTAAATAATTAAAGAGGAGAAAGCAAGGGCAGTTCTTCCTTAGAGTAAAATCCCATGTAACAAAATAAGCAGCAATGTTGGAATTAAAAAATTTCTAATTGGCAACCATGATAGTAATAAATGTTTGAAGCAAAAAGATCATAAATAGATGTGAAAATTAGTGGGTGAAAGTTTGATGAATAACGGGAAAGTTATATAAACCCAAAATATCTCTCCACAAGATACAAATTAATTAAAGAAAAAAGTAGTAACTTAATAGTGGAAAAAACCTGGTAGACACCATTTTAACCGAGTGACCAAAGTTAATATCACTGATAATGAGATAACTAGGTGTCATATGCCTTCTGATATAATGCCCAGAGAAGTGCACACCATTTCCATTGTATTTCTGCCAAAATGCATATCCTGAATCTAATCATGAGGAAACACTAGACAAAGTCAAACTGAGCATCATTCTACAAAATAAATGATCTGTACACTTCAAAAATGTCAAGATCATGAACAAAAACACAGTGATGAAGCGACCCAGATGAAAGAGACATGACAATTAAATGCAACATGTGACCTTGGATTTGATAATGAATTTTTTAAAAAATCATTTTTTTCTTTAAAGGACCTCAATGATACTATTCACAAAATTTGAGTTAAAACTTTAAATGATATATTAGTGCTGTATTAATGTTAATTTCCTGATTTTGACCATTGAATTTCACTACACTACAATGCCCTTGTTTTTTAGAAAATGCAGTGAAGTATTTAGGGGTAAAACAGTAGTATGATGGCAACATACATTAAACAGTTAAGATAACTATTGCCACAAAAAAACAAACAACTCAATCAAAAATTGGACAGAAGACCTAAATAGGCATTTCTCCAAAGAAGACATACAGATGGCCAACAGGCATGTGAAAAGATGCTCAACATTGCTAATTATTAAAGAAATGTAGATCAAAACTAAAATGAGGTATCACCTCATACCAGTCAGAATGGCCATCATCAAAAAGTCTACAAATAATAAATGATGGAGAGGGTGTGGAGAAAAGGAAACCCTCTTACACTGTTGGTAGGAATGTAAATTGGTACAGCCACTATGGAGAACAGTATGGAGGTTCTTTTAAAAACTAAAAATAGAGTTATCATATCCAGCAATTCCACTCCTGGGCATATATCTGGAAAAGATGAAAACTCTAATCTGAAAAGATACACTCACCCCAATGTTCATTGCAGCACTATTTACAATAGCCACGACATGGAAGCAAACTAAGTGTCCATCAATGAATGAACAAAGATGTGGTATATATATATATATATATATATATATATATATATATATATATACCCACAATGGACTATTACTAGGCCATAAGAAAAAATGAAATAATACCATTTGCAGCAACATGGATGGATCTAGAGATTTTCATACTAAGTGAAGTAAATCAGAAAGAGAAAGATAAATACTGTATGATATCACTTATGTGTGGAATCTAAAAGAAATGATACAAATGAACTTATTTACAAAAGAGAAATATACTCACAGACATAGAAAACAAATTTATGGTTACCAAAGGGAATGGGGGGTATAAATTAGGACTTATATATATATATATATATATATATATATATATATATATATATATATATATATATATATAACTGAATCGCTTTGATGTACACCTGAAAGTAACATAACATTGTAAATCAACTATACATCAATGAAATTTTTTAAAAAGATGGCTAATGCCCACAGAAAGACTAACTTAAAGGCTGACATTTAGGTTATTTCCTCTAAGAACTAACAAATTAAAAGTTTCAGGCCTAACTCTTATAAACACTTAAGACTTACAGTTAAAACCAAAGATACAAAACACGTTAATGTCCTAAGACTAAAGTAGACCTTTGTAATAGCGTAAATCCAGTTCCCATGTTTTTTTTAGCTACAAGAGGCAAGATACGAAGAGTTTACCTTCCATATTCTCACCTGGCAGCTATCATTTTTCATCTCCTGAATTTCACTTATAACATGAGAAGTTTACTAGAAAGCTATACACCTTGAATGATTTGTGACTTCCGAGTGACCTCAGGAGGAATGTTATCATAAATGATCCTGTCATTCAAAATGACTATTTTTTTAATTTTAGATTTTAGCTAACGCCTAAGAAATGGTCTCTTTTTCATACCTAATGGTCTTGCTTATAAATTCTGTCGTGAGTCTTTTGAAATGTACACCTGGTTTCTCAACCACAAAATGTGAACTGTTTCACCTACCAGTAAGTAATATTTTTAAAGATTTGTATTAAACTCTTACAATCACATATCTGTATGACCTGTAGTATAATTGGATTATATACAGTATTCCTGAGGGTGATGTGTGAAAGAAATCTGATGAAACTCGAGGTCAATTGCAAATTAACATCAATACTTAAAATGCAGATTCCATTCTTGGTTAATCCAGTGATCTGTTTGCCACTCATAACGTATCTTTCAGTTGGATCACTATGGCCCAAAGTAACTTTTTCTTAGAGCGAGTGCAACAACGTGTAGGGACAATACACACAGACACACAGACGCACACCCCTTCTAGGATCATTCAAATATGCCAGTTGAAGGTAGGAAGCCTTCAGTTGGTATCTGTGCCAGAGAGAATGATTGAGGGGGAAGAGAGATACCTAACATAGAAATTCTTCAGTGAGTAAAGGGGAAGTAATGAAAGTAGGAATCTCAACATTTTTTAAGTCTTTAATCAACAAGAGAGAAGAAAGTAACACATCTTCCAAGTAAAGTCACCCCCACAATCTGTGGCCATCACTATAGCCACAGTTATAGGTAAAGTTATAAATAGAGTTGTCAGAAGTTGCAACAAAAAGTTTCGTACATAAGTGTTCGACAAACTTCACAGAAATGTTTTATTTATCCAATGTCTATTCAATAAAGCTCAAAAACCTTAAAATAAAACCATGGGTATTGCAACTAATATAGGTATTTAGAAATCATGTGAACAATTTATTTAAACAGTTTAAGTCTCTGAGATTTTCATTCTTTTTTTAATTGAAAAATTGTTGATTTACAATGTTGTGTTAGTTTCTGGTGTATAGCAAAATGATTCAGTTTCATATATATATGAAACTTTTCCATTATGACTTATTGCAGGATATTGAACACAATTCCCTTTGCTCTACAGTAAAATGTTGTTGTTTATCTCTGAGATTTTCGAATGATAAAAACAATTCATATTGCACTTAGCACAATGTTTTCTTAATTTACAAAATTTTGTTAAAGTCTGGTATTTCTATCTTTGGAGAGGTAATTTTTTAGAGCAATATTTCGGATAGAGTAGAAAATCATATATGAGAATGCCTGCATGTTTTTCGTACTTGCTCTTCATCATTCATGAGGAAGGCTTATTTCTCTCCATCACACTGCATTACAGCAGTGTTGACTCATTTTTTTTCTCACCCTCCATATTGTGAGTTCTTAAGGACAAAACATATGAATACCTATGCTTGGCATAAAATAACTGCTTAATAAATATTGAATAAAGAATTGAATGAGCGTATCACACCTCTGACATCCATCAACATAATTTGCTCTTTAATTTGTTTTTACCTACAGTTAAATTTGCAAAAATGTGTCTACTCACATCAAGTATGGCTTGTTACCAATAGGAAACATTTTTTTCCTTTGGGTTATCTATATCTTTAATGATATTTACTTACAGTCTATTGATTTAGAATTTTACAGAGCATTTAGGTGAAGTAAGTCTGAGACGACAGCTCATGAATTAGTTGTTCAGTCTAGTTTCCATGAACCTAAATGGCTTTTTTTATGTTTGATTTTGTTGATTGGATAGTTTGTTCATTTGTTTATTTTGTAAATCAACTTTATTGGTTTAATTTATACTAAAAAAGTACCCATTTTTAATATACAGTTTGCTGAATTTTGACTAATGGATACACTACTGTAAACACTGCCCCATTAAGATATATAACATTTTCATCATTCTAAAAAAGTTTTCTGTTTATTACAGGTAAACCATGCACACACACAGATGCACGTACACATCCTGGCTGGCTAGCAATAGGCAGCCAGTAACCTGATTTCTGTCACTGTAATTTCATTTTGCCTGTTTTAAACTTCATATAAATGGAATCATAAACTATGAATTTTTTATATCTGGCTTCTTTTGTTCAGCACAATATTTTACCTCTCTCTACCCCTGCTTCCAACCCGTTTCCTTTATCATTAACATCTAGTATTAGTGTGGTATATTTGTTTCAATGGATGAACTAATATTGGTACATTGTTATTAACTAAAGTCCATAGTTTATATTAGGGTTCACTTTTTATGATGTACATTCCATAGGTTTTGACAAATGTATAATGACGTGTATCCACCATTACTGTATCATATGAAATAGTTTCACTGCCCTTAAACTCCCCTGCACTGCAACAATCTCTCTCTCCCTACCTCCCTGAATATACCTGGCAACCACTGATTTTTACTGTCTTCATAGTTTTGCCTTTTCCAGAATGTGATATTTTTGGAATCAAACAGTATGTACCCTTTTTAGACTGCCTTGTTTCACTTAGCAATATGCATTTAAAGTTCCTTCTTGTCTTTGTAGCTTGATAGTTCCTTTTTTATTGATGACTGATTTTTCATTGTATGGATGTGCCACTCTTTGTTTATCGATTCATCTACCAAAAGCAGGTCATGTGTTTTTAATGATGAATGCTATTTCATTGCATGAATTAATATGTCTACATATTCACCTATTAATAGATATTTGGATTGATTTTAATTTGGGGTTATGATGATAAAGCTGCTAGGAAGTTTTTATGGTCATATGTTGTCATTTTTCTTGCATACTTACCTCAGAGTGAAGTTGCTGTCACATTTAATTTTAGCCATTTTAGCAGGTATATAATAATTTAATATTGTAGAATTAATTTGAATTTCTTTAACGACTAATGATGTTTGAGTATGTTTAATATGCTTATTGACCATTCATATTTCTGCTTTTTTATGTGTGTGTTTAAGCCTTTTGCCTGTTTTTAATTGGGTTGACTTTTTCTTAGTATTGAGCTGTATAGGATATATAGTGAACATTTTTTTCCCAGTCTATGGCTTCATCTTTCATTTTTTTGAAAAGCAAAGCTTTTAATTTTTGTGAAATCCAGTTTACTTTTTTTTCATGTTTAGTGTCCTCCATGTTCTAAGAAATATCTGCCAATTTCAACATTACAAAGATTTTCTTATATGTTTTCTTCTAGAGGATTGTTAGCTTTGGCATTTACACTGAAGTCTATTCATTTTGAATTAAATTTTTATTTAGTATGAAGTAAAGGTTGAGGTTGATTTTTTTTTTCCATATTGATTTCCAGTTTTCTAGTACTCGTTGCAAATTCTCAAACTGAATTACCTTAGAACACCTGCTGGAAAGAAATTGATCATATATGTATTGGCCCATTTCTGAACTATTTCTTCTGTTTCATTGATCTGTATGTCATATGCCAATACTAGTTGTCATGATGACTGTCCTTTATATGTAGTATAATTCAAAAACTTTGTTCCTTTTTAAAAGCAATTTTGCTTCTTCTAAGTCCATTACATTTCCATATAAATTATATAATTAGCTTATCAAAAATCTACAGTGTAGCTTGCTGGGATTTTGTTTTGGATAGAGTTGGATGTATCAATCAATTTGGGGAGAATTGATATTTTAATGACACCGTTCTTTGTTTCATGGACAGTTAGATCTTTAATTTCTCTTTTGCAGTTTTTAGTGTTTAGGTTGTGCACATATTTCATTAAATATATTAGTAAAGTATCTCATAGTTTTGATGTTATGGAAATATTATTTTCTTTTTATTTTGCAATTGTCTGCTGAAAGTATACATAGAAGTGCAGTTGATGAATGTAAGTTGATTTTGCATCCTAGAAAGTTTTTAAATTAACTTATAGATTTTTGTAAATATTCCTTAGGATTTCTATACACAGTGATGTTCTCTGTGAAAATATATAGTTTCCTGTTCTTTTATATCTTGTTACTTTTATATTTTTCCCCTGCCTTATTGTACTGGTTAAGACTTCCAGTACAGTGTTGAATAGATATGGTAAAAGCTGACATCATTGGTTTGTTCCTGATCTTAGGGACAAATTATTGTCTCTCCCCATTAAGCATTTTAGGGAGCAAGGATATCCAGGTACCAAACCCAAGTGAGGATTCCCAACATGTAAACAATGGCAAAGAGTATAACAATGCCAACCACCAGAAGTAGGAGCCCATATACTCATCTGCTGCATCTTCTATAGGTTCAGAGTTGCTAAGGAGTACTCAACACACAATCAGTGGTAGGAACAATGCTTTACTAACTGAAAGGAGAGAATAGACACAGCAAGATCAGCATCTGCAGTGTTTACCGGTCTCACATGGTCGGTGGGCTCCTCCAAATAGGTGATGTAGGGCAATGGACTGCACACACCACTTTTGTGCTGCAGGCAAGACCCCATTTCCCTCCTGGTGGATATACTGGTGGAGATGGCCAGGTATCATATAATGTACATACTTAAGCAATACAAGAAAGTCCACTACATATCCAGAACAAGGGGAAAGTTTCTTCTACTAAGGAAAAAGAATCTGGGCTAAGTGACAACTTGGTACCCAGTTTCCATACAAGGGATTGTTCCCGGCCCAGTGCACTGATTAGGCAATTCCTGAGAGGGGCGGCAGGTCACAGGATGACTGCTTCTCCTATGTATTTCTTAAGTTTCCTTAGTAAAAGGTTATCTATAGGTTTATTTGTAAATATCTTTCATCAAGTTAAAAATGTTTACTTCTACGCCTAGTTTGCTAAGAGTTTTATTGGGAATGAGTATTGAATTTTGTCAAATGCGTTCTTGCTTCTTTTGAGATAATCATATGGATTTTCTTACTAATTATGTCATACTGAATTACATTGATTGATTTTTGAAAGTTGAACCAGCCTTGCATTTCCAGGATAAATCTCATTTGATCTTGATTTATTTTCTTTTCTGTATATTGCTGAATTTAATTTGATGACATTCATTAAGATGTTTTTTATCTTGGTTCTGGAATGATATGAGATTGTTCTCTTTTCTTTTCTTTTCTTTTCTTCCTCCTCCTACCCAGTTCTTCTTTTGAAATGCCTCTTTCTGATTTTGCTGTTAGGGTAATGCTAGCCTCATAAAATGAGTTGTGCAGTGTTTCTTCTCTATTTTATGAAAAAGTCTGTTGAAGATTGTCATTATTTTGTCTTTAAGTGATTGATAGATTTCACCAGTGACACCACTGGGCCTGGGTTTTTCTTATGTGAAAGTTTCTTATTACAAACACAGTATTTTTAACAGATAGAAAATTATTCTGATTTTCTATTTCTTATATTTGTTTCAATAATTTAAGTTTTTCCCAAAAACTCCCTTATTTCTTCTAAGTCATAGAATTGTTAGCATAAGTTTGTTCATAATATTCCCTTTTACATGTAATATTTCTAGTGATGGCTCCTCATTTGTTTAGATACATGTTCTGTCTCTTCCTCTCTTTCTCTCTCTCTGGCTTAGTCAACTAGAGTTTATCCACTTTATTAATCTTTTTAATGACCCAGTTTGTTGTTTCATCGATTTTCTCTGTTATTTGTCCATTTTAAATTTTATTAATTTCTGCTTTTGTCTTTATTATTCTCTTCCTTTTATTGATACTTACTTTGCATATAATTTACTCTTCATTTTCACCTTCTTAAGTGGAAGCTGAAAAACTGATTTTAAACTTTCTATTTTTTCTTATGTAAGTAATAGAAGTTTTAAATTTCTCTTTAAACACTATTTTAGTTGTGTCTCACAAACTTTGACATAGTGTATTTTCATTTCATTCCATTTAGAATGTTTTCTAATTTTTTTTTCCAGATTTTTTTCTTTGCCTATGGGTTAAATAAATGTGGGTTAATTTCCAAGTCTGTTATCTCACTGCTAGTAAATTTTAATTTCATCCAGTTAGGATCAGAGAGCATACTCTGTATTGTATCAAAACTTTTATATTTATTGAGGCTTGTTTTATGTCCTAAGGTATGGTCTTTCTTGGTTAATGTTCTATGTATACTTTAAAATTTTGAGTATTCTGTGCATTTCGTTATACTGCTATGTAACTTTGAATTTAGTCAACACTGTTCAAGGCAACTATATTCCTGCTGGTTTCCGATCTACTTGTTCTGTAAGTTACTGAAAGATATTGTTGTAATCTTCTACTATATTTGTATCTATTTCATTTTTAGTTCCATAAGGTTTTGCTTTACTTTTTTTAATTCTGTTATTCATTTCATACACATTTAAGATGGTTTTGTCTTCTTGATGAATTGACCACTTTATTATTATGAAAAGTACCTTTTTGAGTCTTTCTAATATATAGTCTTTGTAATATTTTTTGTATTGAAATCTATTTTGTCTGATACTAGAATAGTCACGCCAATTTTTTTATGATTGTTTATATGGTATACAATTTTTCCTTCCTTTACTTTTATCTATATGTATATTTAGAGTAGTTTCTTGTAAAAGCATATAGTTGAGTATTTTTTTTACCAAATTTGAAAATTGCTGGCTTTTTATTCATGTTTAGATTATTTACACTCCATGAAATTATCAAGGAACTTGAGATTAAATCTTCCTTTTAATACTTTTTAATTTATCTTACCTTTTATTATTTTTTTCTTTTTGTTACTCCATTCTTGACTTCTTTTGGTTTAATTGAGCATATTTTAGTTTTCTATTAGATCTCCTTATTAACTGTTTTTTTTAATTTATTGAGTGTTCTACAGTTTACAATATGGAATTTTACCTGTTACAACCTTCCCTCAGAATATATTAAATTACTTGACATATATGTAAGAACCTCACAATCATATACTTCTGTTTTTATACTCCTATTCTTTGTTCTTTCTCTGTTACACATTTTTTCTACATTTTTTATAAACATGTCAATATACTAATATTTTTGCTTCAAAAGTCAATTATCTCTTAAAATAAGAAAAAAGAAAATAGTCTTTTATTTTTCAAAATATTTATAACTCCTAGCAATCTTTTTACCATAAATCAATCCATTTTTCCTAGCTATTTACAGAAGGATAGCAGATGCGGTACCAGTTACTCAACTGTTCCTAGAAAAAGAAATTCACAGATGTTTTAATTTGAAAGTTTTAAATTTTTAAATTTTAAATAAATATCTTGGAGGAACTACAAATCACTTCACAGTCTCAGGTCTACTAAAATCTATAGAAGACAACCAAGGAAGGAGCCTCCAAATAGCATAGTATTTATTTATTTATGTATTTATTAATTTTTAACATCTTTATTGGTGTATAATTGCTTTACAATGGTGTGTTAGTTTCTGCTTTATAACAAAGTGAATCAGCTATACATACACATATATCTCCATATCTCTTCCCTCTTGTGTCTCCCTCCCTCCCACCCTCCTTATCCCACCCCTCTAGGTGGTCACAAAGCACAGCGCTGATCTCCCTGTGCTATGCTGCTGCTTCCCACTAGCTATCGATTTTACATTTAGTAGTGTATATATGTCCATACCACTTTCTCACTTTGTGTCAGCTTATCCTTCCCCCTCCCTGTGTCCTCAAGTCCATTCTCTAGTAGGTCTGCATCTTTATTCCCGTCCTGCCCCTAGGTTCTTCATGACCTTTTTTTTTTTTTTTTTAGATTCCATATATATGTGTTGACATACAGTATTTGTTTTTGTCTTTCTGACTTACTTCACTCTGTATGACAGACTCTAGGTCCATCCACCTCACTACAAAAAACTCAATTTCATTACTTTTTATGGCTGAGTAATATTCCATTGTATATATGTGCCACATCTTCTTTATCCGTTCATCTGTCGATGGACACTTAGGTTACTTCTATGTCCTGGCTATTGTAAATAGAGCTGCAATGAACGTTGTGGTACATGACTCTTTTTGAATTGTTTTTTCAAGGTATATACCCAGAAGTGGGATTGCCAGTTCTATGTTTAGTTTTTTAAGGAACCTCCATACTGTTCCTCATAGAGGCTGTATGGATTTACATTTCCACCAATAGTGCAAGAGGGTTCCCTTGTCTCACTCCTTCTCCAGCATTCATTGTTTAGAGATATTTTGATGATGGTCATTCTGACTTGTGTGAGGTGATACCTCATTGTAGTTTTGATTTGCATTTCTCTAATGATTAGTGATGTCACGCATCCTTTCATGTGTTTGTTGGCAATATGTATAACTTCTTTGGAGAAATGTCTTCTGCCCATTTTTTGGATTGGGTTGTTTGCTTTTCAAATTGATATTTGATATTGAGCTGCATGAGCTGCTTGTAAATTTTGAAGATTAACCTTTGTCAGTTGCTTCATTTGCAAATATTTTCTCCCATTCTGAGGGTTGTCTTTTGGTCTTGTTTATGGTTTCCTTTGTTGTGCAAAAGCTTTGAAGTTTCATTAGGTCCCATTTGTTTATTTTTGTTTTTATTTCCATTTCTCTAAAAGGTGGGTCAAAAAGGATATTGCTGTGATTTATGTCATAGAGTGTTCTGCCTATGTTTTCCTCTAAGAGTTTATAGTGTCTGGCCTTACATTTACGTCTTTAATCCATTTCAAGTTTATTTTTGTGTATGGTGTTAGAGAGTGTTCTAATTTCATTCTTTTACATGTAGCTGTCCAGTTTTCACAGCATCACTCATTGAAGAGGCTGTCTTTTCTCTATTGTATAGTCTTGCCTCTTTTATCAAAAATAAGGTGACTATATGTGTGTGGGTTTATTTTGGGTTTTCCATTCTGTTCCATTGATCTATATTTCTATTTTTGTGCCAGTACCAAACTGTCTTGGTTATTGTAGCTTTGTAGTATAGTCTGAAGTCTGGAAGCTTAATTCCTCCAGGTCCATTTTTCTTTCTCAAGATTGCTTTGGCTATTCAGGGTCTTTCGTGTTTCCACAAAAATTGTGAAATTTTTTGTTCTAGTTCTATGAAAAAATGCCAGTGGTAGTTTGATTGGGATTGCATTAAATCTGTAGATTGCTTTCTGTAGTATATTCATTTTCACTATGTTGATTCTTCCAATCCAAGAACATGGTATATCTCTCCACCTGTTTTTATCATATTTAATTTCTTTCATCAGTGTCTATAATTTTCTGCATACAGGTCTTTTGGCTCCTTAGGTAGGTTTATTCCTAGGTATTTTATTGTTTTTTTGCAATGGTAAATGGGAGTGTTTCCTTAATTTCTCTTTCAGATTTTTCATCATTAGTGTATAGGAACGCAAGAGATTTCTGTGTATGAATTTTGTATCCTGCTATGTTACCAAATTCATTGATTAGCTCTAGTAGTTTTCTGGTAGCATATTTAGGATTCTTTATGCATAGTATCATGTCATCTGCAAATAGTGACAGCTTTACTTCTTTTCAGATTTGAATTCCTTTTATTTCTTTTTCTTCTCTGACTGCTGTGGCTAACACTTCCAAAATAATATTGAATAAGAGTGGTGAGAGTGGGCAACCTTGTCTTTTTCCTGATATTAGTGGAAATGTTTTCAGTTTTTCACCATTATGGACGATGTTGGCTGTGGGTTTGTCATATATGTCCTTTATTATGTTGAAAAAAGTTCCCTCTATGCCTACTTTCTGGAGGGTTTTTATCATAAATGGGTGTTGAATTTTGTCAAAACTTTTTTCTGCATTTATTGAGATGATCATATGGTTTTTATTCTTCACTTTGTTAATAAGATGTATCACACTGATTGATTTGCATATATGGAAGAATCCTTGCATTCCTGGGATAAAGCCCACTTGATCATGGTGTATGATCCTTTTAATATGCTGTTGGATTCTGTTTGCTAGTATTTTGTTGAGGATTTTTGTATCTATGTTCATCAGTGATATTGTCCTGTAGTATTCTTTTTTTGTGTAGTTTTGGTATCAGGGTGATGGTGGCCTCATAGAATGAGTTTAGGAGTATTCCTCCCTCTGCTATATTTTGGAAGAGCTTGAGAAAGATAAATGGTAACTCTTCTCTAAATGTTTGATAGAGTTTGCCTTGAAATCTTCTGGTCCTGGTCTTTTGTTTGTTGGAGGATTTTTTTTTTTTAACATCTTTGTTGGGGTATAATTGCTTTATAATGTTGTGTTGGTTTCTGCTTTATAACAAAGTGAATCAGTTATACATATACATATGTTCCCATATCTCTTCCCTCTTGCGTCTCCCTCCCTCCCACCTGTTGGAGGATTTTTAATCATAGTTTCAATTGCAATGCTTGTGATTGGTCTGTTTATATTTTCTATTTTTTCCTGGTTCAGGCTCAGAAGGCTGTGCTTTTCTAAGAATTTGTCCATCTCTTCCAGGTTGTCCATTTTATTGGCATATAGTTGCTTGTAGTAATTTCTCATGATCCTTTGTATTTCTACAGTGTTAGTTGTTACTTCTCCTTTTTCATTTCTAATTCTATTGATTTGAGTCTTATCCCTTTTTTCTTGATGAATATGACTAATGGTTTATGAATTTTGTTTATCTTCTCAGAGAACCAGCTTTTAGTTTTATTGACCTTTGCTATTGTCTCATTCATTTCTTTTTCATTTACTTCTTATCTGATCTTTATGATTTCTGTCCTTCTGCTAACTTTGGAATTTTTTTGTTCTTCTTTCTCTAATTGTTTAGGTGTAAGGTTAGGTTGTTTAATTGAGATGTTTCTTATTTCTTAATGTAGGATTGTATTGCTATAAACTTCCCTCTTAAAACTACTTTTGCTGCATCCCATAGGTTTTGGGTCATTGTGTTTTCATTGCCATTTGTTTCTAGGTATTTTTTGACTTCCTCTTTGATTTCTTCAGTGATAGCTTGGTCATTACGTAGTATATTGTTTAGCCTCCATGTTTGTATTTTTTACAGATTTTTTTTTCCTGTAATTGATATCTAGTCTCATAGCACTGTGGTCAGAAAAGACACTTGATAGGATTTCAATATTCTTAAATTTATCTAGGCTTAATTTGCGACCCAAGATATGATCTATCCTGAAGAATGTTCCATGAGCACTTGTGAAGAAAGTGTATTCTGTTGTTTTTGGATGGAATGTCCTAAAAATACCAAGTAAGTCCATCTTGTTTAATGTATCATTTAAAGCTCATGTTTCCTTATTTATTTTCATTTTGGATGATCTGTCCTTTGGTGAAAGTGGGATGTTAAAGTCTGCTACTGTGATTGTGTTACTGTTGATTTCCCCTTTTATAGCTGTTAACATTTGACTTATGTATTGACGTGCTCCAATGTTTGGTGCATAAATATTTACAATTGTTATGTCTTCTTCTTGGATTGATCCCTTGATCATTATTTAGTATCCTTCTTTGTCTCTTGTAATAGTCTTTATTTTAAAGTCCATTTTGTCTGATACAAGAATTGCTACTCCAGCTTTCTTTTGTTTTCCATTTGCATGGAATAACTTTTTCCATCTCCTCACTTTCATTCTCTCTGTGTCCCTAGGTCTGAAGTGGGTCTCTTGTAGACAGCATATGTATGGGTCTTGGTTTTGTATCCATTCAGCCACTCTATGTCTTTTGGTTGGAGCATTTAATCCATTTATATTTAAGGTAATTATCGATATGTATGTTCCTATTACTGTTTTCTTAATTGTTTTGGTTTGTTTTTGTAGTTGTTTTCTTTCTATTGTGTTTCTTGCCTAGAAAAGTTCCTTTAGCATTTGTTGTAAAGCTGGTTTGGTGGTGTTCAATTCTGTTAGCTTTTGCTTTTCTGTAAAGGTTTTAATTCCTCCAACAAACCTGAATGAGATCCTTGCTGGGTAGAAGAATCTTGGTTGTAGGCTTTTCCCTTTCATCACTTTAAATATGTCCTGCCACTCCCTTCTGGCTTGCAGAGTTTCTGCGGAAAGATCAGCTGTTAACCTTATGGGGATGCCCTTGTATCTTTTTTGTTGTTTTTTCCCATGCTGCTTTTAATATATTTTCTTTGTGTTTAATATTTGATAGTTTGATTAATATGTGTCTTGACATGTTTTTCCTTGGATTTATCCTGTATGGGATTCTCTGTATTTCCTATACTTGATTGACTATTTCCTTTCCCATATTACGGAAGTTTTCATGTATAATCTCTTCAAATATTTTCTCCATCACTTTCTTTTTCTTTTCTTCTTGTGGGACCCCTATAATTCGAATGTTGCTGCGTTTAATGTTGTCCCAGAGATCTCTGAGACTGTCCTCAATTCTTTTCATTCTTTTTTCTTTATT
The DNA here is from genome assembly GCF_963455315.2 of Globicephala melas. Classification (NCBI taxonomy): domain Eukaryota; kingdom Metazoa; phylum Chordata; class Mammalia; order Artiodactyla; family Delphinidae; genus Globicephala; species Globicephala melas. The sequence goes on from NC_083314.1 coordinate 116,023,015, forward strand.
TTGCTCTGTGGTAGTTATTTCCACTATTTTATCTTCCAGGTCACTTATCCATTCTTCTGCCTCAGTTATTCCACTATTGATTCCTTCTAGAGAATTTTAAATTTCATTTATTGTGCTGTTCATCATTGTTTGTTTGCTCTTTAGTTCTTCTAGGTCCTTGTTAAATGTTTCTTGTATTTCCTCCTTTCTATTTCCAAGATTTTGAATCACCTTTACTATCATTACTCTAAATTCTTTTTCAGGTAGACTGCCTATTTCCTCTTCATTTGTTTGGTTTTGTGGGTTTTTACCTTGTACCTTCATCTGCTGTATATTTCTCTGTCTTCTCATTTTGCTTAACTTACTGTGTTTCTGGTCTCCTTTTCACAGGCTGCAGGTTCGTTGTTCCCATTGTTTTTGGTGTCTGCCCCCAGTGCTAAGTTTCGTTCAGTGGGTTATGTAGGCTTCCTGGTGAAGGAGACTAGTACCTGTGTTCTGGTGGATGAGACTGGATCTTGTCTTTCTGGTGGGCAGGTCCATATCTGATGGTGTGTTTTGGGGTGTCTGTGACCCTATTATTATTTTAGGCAAACTTTCTGCTAGTGGGTTGATTTGTGTCCCTGTCTTGCTAGTTGTCATAGGGTGTCCAGCACTGTAGTTTGCTGGTCATTGAGTGGAGCTGGGTCTTGGCATTGAGATGGAGATCTCTGGGAGATTTTCGCCCTTCAATATTATGTGGAGCTGGGAGGTCTCTGGTGGACCAATGTCTGTACTCGCCTGTCCCACCTCATAGGCACAGGCCTGACACCTTGCCAGAACACCAAGATCTTGGCATCCACATGGCTCAGAATAAAAGGGAGAAGAAAAGAAAGAAAACATTAATAATAACAAAATAAAATAAAGTTATTAAAATAAAAAAATAATTATTAAATTTTAAGAAATGAACATGTAATTTTAAAAAGAAATAAAGAAAGAAAGAAGAGAGCAACCAAAGACAAATCCACCAATGATAAGAAGTACTAAAACTATACTAAAAAAAAAACCCCAAAACATGGAGGCAGTACCCTAGGACAAATGGTAAAAGCAAAGCTACTTTGGGAGCTACCTTTGCTCCCAAGGTCCACCTGCTCAATTTGCGATGATTCATTGTCTATTCAGGTATACCAGAGATGCAGGGTATATCAAGTTGATTGTGGAGATTTAATCCACTGCTCCTGAGGCTGCTGGAAGAGGTTTCCCTTTCTCTTCTTTGTTTGCACAGCTCCTGTGTTTCAGCTTTGGATTTGGTCCCGTCTCTGCATGTAGGTGGCCTGAGGGCGTCTGTTCCTGCTCATACAGGATGGGGTTAAAGAATCAGCTTATTAGGGGACTCTGGCTCACTCAGGTAGGAGGGAGGGAGGGGCATGGAATGCGGGGCAAGCCTGCGGTGGCAGAGGCCTGTGTGATGTTACACCAGCCTAAGGTGCCCGTGGATCACAAGACCCTGGTATTGGTGGGCTGCACAGGCTCCTGGGAGGGGAGGTGTGGATAGTGACCTGTAATTGTACACAGGCTTCTTGGTGGCTGTAGCAGCAGCCTTAGCATCTCATGCCCGTCTCTGGTGTCCACAATGATAGCCACGGCTCGCACCCTTCTCTGAAGCTTGTTTAGGAGGTTCTCTGTATCCCTTCTCATGCACCCTGAAACAATGGTCTCTTGCCTCGTAGACAAGTCCAGACTCTTTCCCGGCCTCCCTACTGTCTAGCTGTGATGCACTAGCCCCCTTCAGGCTGTGTTCACACAGCCAACCCCAATCCTCTCCCTCGGATCTGATCTCCAAAGCCCGAGCCTCAGCTCCCTGCCCCCACAGAGGAGCAGACAAGCCTCTCAGGCTGCTGAGTGCTGGTCAGCACCGGTCCTCTGTGCAGTAATCTCTCTGTTTTGCCCTCCACACCCCTATTGCTGCACTCTCCTCCGTGGCTCTGAAGCTTCCTCTCCCGCCACCCCACGTCTCTGCCTGTGAAGGGGTTTACTAGTGTGTCAAAACTATTAGTCCTTCCCAGCTCCCTCCCAGAGGGCCTGGTCCCATCCCTATTCTTTTGTCTCTGCTTTTTCTTTTTTCTTTTGCCCTACCCAGCTACGTGGGGAGTTTCTTGCCTTTTTGGAGGTCTGAGGTCTTCTGCCAGTATTCAGTAGGTGTTCTGTAGGAGTTGTTCTACATGTAAATGTATTTCTGATGTATTTGTGGGGAGGAAGGTGATCTCTACATCTTACTGTCCCACCATCTTGAAGGTCCCCCCCCAAAACACTATAGCATTTAAATTCCAAGTCTTAGTGAAAACTATAGGTAGTTGTAATAAAAATGTTACAAGCTGGTTAGAACCCCATAGTTCAGGAAGTATCTTACAGACCAGAAGTTTAACAGGTCCAAACCATTTACAGTCAATAATCTTTTACTTTGACCACTACTACTATAATTTCCATGGTACATAAATGTTATGAAGTAATGATATTGCCAGTATTTTAGATTTACTTAGTATTTTTCCTTGGAGATTTTCAACTCTCTACATTATATACCATCCTCTCAGAGAATATATTTGAAGAAAGATTAGTAGTTTTGAACCCCATACAAAGTTTTAGTTGCAGAAATCATGATAATAAACACAGAGAAAAGAGCATGGTTTTAGAGTCAAACTACATTTTGGACCTAAATTCTTAGTAGCTCTTTGACCTTAAGCTTGGTTCTTAACTTCTAGAAATATTAACTTCTAAATCTATAAATTGAGAATAATCACACATAACTCTTGGATCATTGTGTAGATTACATAGGACAATGTATGAAGAGCTACTGATATTGTGTCCAGAAAAAGAGGTTCTCATTAAATTTTATTTTCTCTTTCCAGAAGTTTCTCATTTTACAAATAACACAACAAGAACATAAAGGTTAAATGACTTTCTCAATGTCAAACTGTTAGTAGTGTCAGAACTAAATCTCAAAATTCCTTCTAGTTCTAAAGCTTTTTTTTTTTTTTTTAAACTACAACACAGCTACCTCAGAAGTAGCAGCAGGAGCTTTTTATAACAGTTTCACCATTGTTCTATAGCATAAAAACTAAAAAAAGCCAACCCCTGTCTGGGTTCATTGATATGAAAATTATGTTGGACAGGTACTGTCTCATCACTGAACTTTAGTGTGAATGTTCTAAATTTGGATTTTCACTGTCTCATCATTGGTATAAGTAGTAGCTGTTACTACAAAACCAGCCACTGAAAATAGCTGATTGCCCCAAGACAACTTAAAAAAAAAAGAAGAGCTTTATTTTTCATTTACTGTTTTGTTCTTGTTGTTACTGTTCTATTTAATTAATGAGATCTATTTCATAAATGAGAGGACTTAAAGTAAAACAAAAAAAAAAAACACTTTCTCGAGCCTGTCAACTTTCCATCATTTCTATGAAACTGAATTGACTTGTTAAAAGGATGAAGATATGTCTCATTAATAAACTCTGTTTTATTTCACTTTTTGTTTGCAGGGTCTCATGTAAGAATCTTTTTCAAAGTTAAGTTGTTATAGGAATTTCTAAAACTACAAGATGTTGCCTTTCACATTAAATGTCACCTGGTATTTTATTTCTACACTCTGAACATAGATGCTGTAGACAAAATATAGATAATTACAGATAATTTTGATTTCTGATTTTTTTTGGTATCTATGTCCCTATTATTTGAATTATAAAGGCATACACAACATCTCTAATACATTATATCTTTGGATATATATTCTTCCAACATCTAGGCTCAAATCCATGTACTGCCCTTATTTATAAATGATAATCAGCAGATTTATAATTAACATGGCATCAGACAAGATATGGATGATATTAGGCAAAAAATTAAATAATCAGGGATATTGATTATTGTTAGAAAAAATAGAATTTTAGATAGAAAAGTGCTTTGATGAACACTATAATTGATCAATTTTTCACCTTTAAGAAATTATACCTTCATTACAAGAGTCCATGAACCTTTTATAATAATTGGCCATAGACTAGGCAAGAAGGAAAATTTTACAAGGTGAAAAGGTGAAGATTATATAACTGCCATTCAATGAAAGGAGAAATAAGAACATATATGTAAATAAATAAAATGAGGTTAAAAACTTTTCTAGTAGCATTTAGATTAAAAAATTAAAATATAATTACAAACTATATAGAAAATAATGAGAATAAACTACCTTGATAGTTAAAGGTATGGGATGCTCTCAAATCTGTATTCAGAGGCAAAACACTCTGTTTAATATCTTACTTATTAAACAATGCAATTAAAATCAATATTTATAATTCAATTAAGACATAAGAAACAACAATAGCAACAACAAAATTGCAAGAAAAAACAAGAGAGAATAAATAACAAAGATGAAAACAAACTAATTAACTTGAAAAGATAAAACACAAGCCAGTAAATTATAAATAAGAAAATAGAGCAACATAGATGAAGCTATTTTTTACATCGTATATTTTGGTTTTGAAAATGTATGTTAAAAATTTGAATATTTCAATAAGCTGTTTAATGTTCTAGAAAAAAAAAGTTTATTGCAGAAAAGCAAATTGCTAATATCAATTTCTTTGATAATGTGTTCAGCTTCAATATCAAAGAAATATCTGCAAAAGGATTCCTGGCTCAGACAGTTTCAGTGTTCTAAGAAATATGTATTTCCAATATACTAATATCTATTCCAGGACATCAAATAAGACGAAAAACTACAAAATCATTTCAGAAGCAAGAAAACCTCTATTGCTGATCCTTGCCAAAGTAAACTTTAACCAAAATGAGAAAAATCTTAGCAATCTTAAAATAAGAATACTTTAGTTGCCAAAATCTTTAAAAATATTTGGATTCTAAATTAAACAATAAATACACTAAACATGTCAGGACAATACCAAGAAAGAAAAGCTCATTTAGTTTTTAGGAAATACATTAACATAATACATTATATAAATAGATTAAATAGAATACCAGCATTTTAATAGTTTCTCATGGCAGGTCATGGCCAGATTTACACCACTGAGAAACAAAGTAAGAGCACTGACACATGTAGAAATAGAATTTAGAAGTATATAAAGGTAGAGCCAAGAGAATTTTTTTATATGGTTATAGGATGAACTTCTGAGTGCTTACACGCCTCCTTTCTCCTCCCAGGTTTACTTCACCCCCACCTTGGGAGGCCCTAGTTGTACTCTCCCAGACCACTAACATACTACAGTAATTCTATTAAAATCATCAATAAGACCAAAAGTATTTTTGTTTCATACATCATTATTGGAGTATAATTGCTTTACAATGGTGTGTTAGTTTCTGCTGTACAACAAAGTGAATCAGCTATACGTATACATATATCCTCATATCTACTCCCTCTTGTGTCTCCCTCCCACTCTCCCTACCCACCACTCTAGGTGGTCACAAAGCACAGAGCTGTTCTCCCTGTGCTTTGTGGCTGCTTCCCACTAGCTATCAATTTTACATTTGGTATTGTATACATGTACATGCCACTCTCTCACTTTGTCCCAGCTTACATTTCCCTATACCCATGTCCTCAAGTCCATTCTCTACATCTTTATTCCTGTCCTGCCCCTATGTCCTTCAGAACCTTTTTTTCTTTTTTCTAGATTCCATATACATATGTGTTAGCATATGATATTTGTTTTTCTCTTTCTCACTTACTTTACTGTGTATGACAGATGCTAGGTCCATCCACTTCACTACAAATAACTCAATTTTGTTTCTTTTTATGGCTGAGTAATATTCCATTATATATATGTGCCACATCTTCTTTATCCATTCATCTGTTATGGACACTTAGGTTGCTTCCATGTCCTGCTATTGTAAATAGTGCTGCAATGAACATTGTGGTACATGACTCTTTTTGAATTATGGTTTTCTCAGGGTATATGCCCAATAGTGGGATTGCTGAGTCATATGGTAGTTCTATTTTTAGTTTATTAAGGAACCTTGATACAGTTCTCTCAACTGGCTGTATCAATTTACATTTCCACCAACAGTGCCGGAGGCTTCCCTTTTCTCCACACCCTCTCCAGCATTTATTGTTTGTAGACTATTTGATGATAGCCATTCTGACCAGTGTGAGGTGATACCTTATTGTAGATTTGATATGCATTTCTGTAATGGTTAGTGTTGTTGAGTATCCTTTCATGTGTTTGTTGGCAATCTGTACATCTTCTTTGCAATAATGTCTATTTAGGTCTTCTGTCCATTTTTTGGATTCGGTTGTTTGTTTTTTTGATATTGAGCTGCATGTGCTGCTTGTATATTTTGGAGATTAATGCTTTGTCAGTTGCTTTGTTTGCAAATATTTTCTCCCATTCTGAGGGTTGTCCTTTTGTCTTGTTTAAGGTTTCCTTCACTGTGCAAAAGCTTTTAAGTTTCATTAGGTTTCATTTGTTTATTTTTGCTTTTATTTCCATTTCTCTAGGAGGTGGGTCAAAAAGGATCTTGCTTTATTTATGTCATAGAGTGTTCTGCCTATGTTTTCCTGTAAGAGTTTTATAGTGTCTGGCCTTACATTTAGGTCTTTAATCCATTTTGAGTTTATTTGTGTGTATGGTATTAAGGAGTGTTCTAATTTCATTCTTTGAATGTAGATGTCCAGTTTTCCCAGCACCACTTATTGAAGAGGCTGCCTTTTGTCCATTGTATATTCTTGCTTCCTTTATCAAAAATAAGTTGACCATAGGTGTGTGGGTTTATCTCTGGGTTTTCTATCCTGTTCCATTAATCTATATTTCTGTTTTTGTGCCAGTAGCATAATGCCTTGATTACTGTACCTTTGTAGTATAGTCTGAAGTCAGAAATCCTGATTCCTCCAGCTCCGTTTTTCTTACTCAAGATTGCTTTTTCTATTCAGGGTCTTTTGTGTTTCCATAGAAATTGTGAAGTTTTTTCTTCTATCCCCGTGAAAAATGCCATTGGTAGTTTTATAGGGATTGCATTGAATCTGTTGATTGCCTTGGGTATTATAGCCATTTTCACAATAGTGATTCTTCCAATCCAAGAACATGGTATATCTCTCCATCTCTTTGTATCATCTTTAATTTATTCATCAGTGTCTTATAATTTTCTGCATACAGGTCTTCTGTCTCCTTAGGTAGCTTTATTCCTAGGTATTTTATTATTTTAGTTGAAATGGTAGTGCTTCATTAATTTCTCTTTCAGATTTTACATCATTAGTGTATAGGAATGCCAGAGATTTCTGTGCATTAATTTTGTATCATGCTACTTTACCAAGTTGATTGATTTGTTCTAGTAGTTTTCTGGTAGCATCTTTAGGATTCTCTATGTATAGTATCATGTCAGCTGCAAACAGTGACAGTTTTACTTCTTTTTTTCTGATTTGGATTCTTTTTTTTTCTTTTTCTTCTCTCAATGCTGTGCCTAAAACTTCCAAATCTATGTTGAATAATAGTGGTGAGAGTGGGCAACCTTGTCTTGTTCCTGATCTTGGTGGAAATGGTTTCAGTTTTTCACCACTGAGAATGATGTTGGCTGTTAGTTTGTCATATATGGCCTTTATTATGTTGAGGTAAGTTCCCTCTATGCCAACTTTCTGGACAGTTTTTATCATCAATGGGTGTTGAATTTTGTCAAAAGCTCTTTCTACATTATTAAGATGATCATATGGTTTTATCTTTCAATTTGTTAATATGGTGTATCACATTGATTGATTTGCATATATTGAAGAATCCTTGCATTCCTGGGAAATATCCCACTTGATCATGGTGTATGATCCTTTTAATGTGCTGTTGGATTCTATTTGCTGGTATTTCATTGAGAATTTTTGCACCTATGTTCATCAGTGATATTGGTCTGTAGTTTTCTTTTTTTTTTGTTTGTTACATCATTGTCTGGTTTTGGTATCAGGGTGAAAGAGGCCTCATAGAATGAGTCTGGGACTGTTCCTCCCTCTGCTATATTTTGGAAGAGTTTGAGAAGTATAAGTGTTAGCTCTTCTCTAAATGCTTGATAGAATTCTCCTGTGAAGCCATTTGGTCCTGGGCTTTTGTTTGTTGGAAGATTTTTAATCACAGTTTCAATTTCAGAGCTTGTGATTGGTCGGTTTATATTGTATTTATTTTCCTGGTTCAGTCTCGGAATTTTAAGAATTTGTCCATTTCTTCCAGGTTGTCCATTTTATTGGCATATACTTGCTTGTAGTAGTCTCGCATGATCCTTTATATTTCTGCAGTGTTAGTTGATACTTCTTCGTTTTCATTTCTAATTCTATTGATTTGAGTCTTCTCGCTTTTTTTGCCTGATGAATGTGGCTGATGGTCTATCAATTTTGTTTATCTTCTCAAAGAACCAGCTTTTAGTTTTATTGATCTTTGTTATTGTTTCCTTCATTTCTTTTTCATTTATTTCTGATCTGATCTTTATGATTTCTTTCCTTCTGCTAACTTTGAGGTATTTTTGTTCTTCTTTCTCTAATTGCTTTAGGTGTAAGTTTAGTTTGTTTATGTGAGATGTTTTTTATTTCTTGAGGTAGTATTTTATTGCAATAAACTTCCCTCTTAGAACTGCTTTTGCTGTGTCTCATAGGTTTTGGGTCACCGTGTTTTCACTGTTATTTGTTTCTAGATATTTTTTGATTTCCTCTTTGATTTCTTCTATCATATCTTGGTTATTTAGTAGTGTATTGTTTAGCTTCCATGTGTTTGTATTTTTGTTTTGTCCTGTATTTGATATCTAGTCTCATAGCATTGTAGTCGGAAAAGATACTTGATACAATTTCAATTTTCTTAAATTTCCCAAGGCTTGATTTGTAACCCATGATATGATATATCCTGGAGAATGTTCCATGAGCAGTTGAGAAGAAATTGTATTTTGTTGTTTTTGGATGCAATGTCCTATAAATATCAAGCAAGTCCGTCTTGTCTAATGTGTCCTTTAAAGCTTGTGTTTCCTTATTTATTTTCATGTTGGATGATCTGTCTATTGGTGAAAGTGCCATGTTAAAGTCCCCACTATTATTGTGTTACTGTCAATTTCCCCTTTTATGGCTGTTAGCATTTGCCTTATGTATCAAGGTGCTCCTATGTTGGGTGCATAAATATTTACAAATTTTATATCTTCTTTTTGAATCGATCCCTTGAACATTATGTAGTGTCCTTCTTTGTCTCTTGTCTTTATTTTAAAGTCTATTTTATCTGATATGAGAATTGCTTCTCCAGCTTTCTTTTGTTTTCCATTTGCATAGAATATCTTTTTCCATCCCCTCACTTTCAGTCTCTATGTTTACCTAGGTCTGAAATGTGTCTCTTGTAGACAGCATATGTACAGGTCTTGTTTTTGTATCCATTGAGCCAGTCTATGTCCTCTGGTTGTAGCATTTAATCCATTTACATTGAAGGTAATTATTGATATGTATGTTCCTATTACCATTTTCTTAATTGTTTTGGTGTTGTTATTGTAGGTCTTTTCCTTCTCTTGTGTTTCCTGCCTGGAGAAGTTCCTTTAATATTTGTTGTAAAGCTGGTTTGGTGGTACTGAATTCTCTTAGCCTTTGTTTGTCTGTAAAGGTTTTAATTTCTCCATTGAATCTGAATGAAATCCTTGTTTGGTAGAGTAATCTTTGTTGTAGGTTTTTCCCTTTCATCACTTTAAATTGCCTTGCCACACCCTTCTGGCTTGCAGAGTTTCTGCTGAAAGACCAACTGTTAATCTTATGGGGATTCCCTTGTGTGTTATTTGTTGCTTTTCCCTTGCTGCTTTCAATATTTTTTCTTTGTATTTAATTTTTGATAGTTTGAGTAATATGTGTCTGGACATGTTTCTCCTTGGTTTTATTCTGTATGGGACTCCATGCTTCCTAGACTTGGTTAACTATTTCCTTCCCCATATTAGGGAAGTTTTCAACTATAATCTCTTCAAATGTTTTCTCAGTCCCTTTCTTTTTCTCTTCTTCTTCTGACACCCCTATAATTCGAATGTTGGTGCATTTAATGTGGTCCCAGAGGTCTCTGAAACTGTCCTCAATTTTTTTCATTCTTTTCTCTTTATTCTGCTTTGTGGTAGTTATTTCCACTATTTTATGTTCAAGGTCACTTATCCGTTTTTCTGCCTCTGTTATTCTGCTATTAATTCCTTTTAGATAATTTTTAATTTCATTTATTTTGTTGCTCATCATTGTTTGTTTCCTCTTTAGTTCTTGTAGCTCCTTGTTAAATGTTTCTTGTATTTTCTCCATTTTTTCCCCAAGATTTTGGATCATCTTTACTGTCATTACTCTGAATTCTCTTTCATGTAGCCTGCCTATTTCCTCTTCATTTGTTAGGTGTGGTGGATTTTTACCTTGCTCCTTCATCTGCTGCATATTTCTCTGTCTTCTCATTTTGCTTAACTTACTGTTTTGGGGGTCTCCTTTTCACAGACCTCAGGTTTGTAGTTCCCATTGTCTTTGGTGTCTTCCCCCAGTGGGTAAAGTTGGTTCAGTGGATTGTGTAGGCTTCCGGGTGGAGGGGACTAGTGCCTGTGTTCTGGTGGATGAGGCTGTATCTTGTCTTTCTTATGGGGAGGACAGCATCCATTGGTGAGTTTTGGGGTGTATGTGAACTTAGTATGATTTTAGGCAGCCTCTCTGCTAATGGGTGGGGTTGTGTTCCTGTCTTGCTAGTTGTTTGGCATGGGGTGTCCAGCACTGGAGCTTGCTGGTAGTTGAGTGGAGCTGGGTCTTAGCATTGAGATGCAGATCTCCTGGAGAGCCCTCGCCGATTGATATTACTAGGGGCCGGGAGTTCTCTGGTGGACCAATGTCCTGACCTTGGCTCTCCCATCTTAGAGGCTCAGGCCTGACACCTGGCCGGAGCACCAAGACCCTCTCATCCCTGCTTCATGTGTTTCCCTTCACTCAGCCAGCTCCTGCCTCTGGGCCTCCCTCCCTTTTGGTTTGATCTTTACTTCCCATGCTTGGTGGGGGCCGGAGGGCAGTGCAGGAGATGCCAGAGGGCAGCTGCCCCACCATGTCCTCATCCACACCTTACACCGGGCTTGCCAGGTCCCTGCCAGTCACAGAGGGTCCACAAAGACAGCCTGACCACCAGACAGACCCAGAGACCTGGCAAGGAGGGAGCAAGACCAAATGTCTTAATGTTTTTCAAATGTAATAAGTTTGGTAACAGAAACAAGACTTATGATGTTTAGCAATAAATACAAAAATCATTACTATTTTTCAATAAAGTGGTAAACATTTGGTCCTCTGGGTGGGGCAGTTTCTGAATTGGCAAATACCCAGGTCTGACTATATTATGCCATTTCGTATAAGACACTTTGAGCATCCACAGATTTTGGTATCTCCGGGAGTCCTGAAACCAATCCCTACTAGGGAAGACTGTATACCAGAAGAAAGGGCAGATATATTATTTAGAACTAATTAGAGAACATACTGAATTAACTAGGGCCAAAATCAATACATGAAAGCCAAAAATTTTCTTATATAGTTCAAATAATCATTTGAAAAATATAATAGGGAAAATTCAACTAAATTTTGAAATTTTATATGGATACTCTCAATTTAAAATATGTAGTATACACATATGCACCTTGACATGAGCAGTTTTGTTGCAGTGGTGGAGGCCAGAGTCTGAATGGAGTGAAATCAAGAGAGAAGGGGGGAAGAGGCATTGCAGCAGCCACAATGGATATTACCCTAGGAATTTGAAAGAAAGAATGAAGGAATGAAAGAAAGGAAGGAGGGAAGGAAGGAAGGAAGGAAGGAAAGAGAGAGAGAGAGATAGAGGGAGGGAGGGAGGGAGGGAAGGAGGAGGAAGGGAGAAAGAAAGAGAGAGAGAAACAAAGAGAAAAATAAAAGAAATGGGTAATAATTTGAAAGGTGAGTTGGGTGAAAATTTTGTTCATATTTTTAAGTTGCAAGGTATAACAGTATATTTGTATGATACTAAGAAAGAACTGATAGAGAAAGAAAATAAATTCACTTTATTCTTTGTTGCTATTGAGAAAATGAGGAATACCTTATCAAGTAAACAGCTGGAGATGATTGTCTAGTAAGAATATCATTTTTAAATATTAATTATTCTTTAAATTTATTAACTAGATAATTATTCAATCCTTATATATAATATTCCTTCAAAATTGTATCAATCAATTTCTTATAACCCATTAGAACTTTGCAACCTATATTCATAGGTTATGTGTTTAGTGGGTTAAAGCCTGGGAAACGATGCACTGACCAGCATAGGCAGAGGGAACAGATAGGAAAAAGTAAGGTGCAGCCGTAATATCTAGGCCAACAAAAAAGAATTTTTTATGGGAATGAATAAGTATACTTTGAGAGGAAAATATAAATATTCCATAATAACAAAATAGAAAAAAGTAGTCTTTCTGGTGATCTTTTATAAACTCCCTCTGGGAGGGAAAATTCTATCCCTGATTATAACTTATAAAATACAATCTCAAAACCTAACATTTTACTTTCTGATCTTTTCGAGGATAATTAGAGTTGTGGAAAAATAATACTCAAACATATGTTTATTTTATATCAGGTAGCTAATTATTATTGACCTTCTTTCTACTATATTCTGTGAAGGATATGCAAAATTATAAGACACAGTCCCTACCATCAAGAAAATTCAGCTAGGGAAGTTTTTAGTATGATTAATAGAAAAGGCAATGATATGGTAAAAATATCTGTTTTCTTTAAGGGATTATACTAGGAATAGAATAATTTAAGCAGCACCATTCAAAGACTTGTTTTACATATGTGCATTATGAGTAATCTTCAGGTTTACTTTAGTATCTTATGGTGAGAAAGACTTGCCTTTTTCTGCCTAAATATGTCTAAGTTTTATGAGGAGGGTAGGGTTAGGGAGATGAACTTGTTTTGTTTGTACTTTTTTGTTTGATTTGGTTTTGGATTTTTGCTTGTTTTTTTTTTTTTTTTTTTTTTGGCGGAGGGGGAGGCAGTGTTGAGTGTTTCTGGTGCACCAAATAATTTATATTTGTAATGAGTATATACTGAAGGACAGCTTATTCTCTAGACAGGAAACCATATACACTATTTTCTGGTTTTGTTGTTGTTAACAGTGCCTGCTTGTAACCTGATTCCTGGGTAATTAGGGACTGAAAAGGTAATCAGAATTCAAGTGTGTTGAAGCTCACAAATGGGATTTGTGCTTAAAAGCCTTAGAAACAGAGAAACCCCCTCTGCATCCTATAAAATAGTCCAAAAGTCTAATCACCAACTCGAGAGAGAGGACACTACAACTCCTCTGAGTCTGGCAGTTAGTGGTAGAGAAAACCCCTAGAACACCCCTCGCAGCTCTAAGTAAAAACAGTTGCCTTCATTGTCAGTTTTAATAGGGTCTGGAACCCACCCAAATGTGACTGAAATTGAAGTGGTGTTTTCATGACCTAAATGTATCACTTTAAACTTCATCCCCAAACACCAATCTACTGTTTATTTACCAGTTAATAGTTTGTTTCATTTAGCCTTGTTAAACAGGCTATGCTTATTTTTCCCCCATCATTATAAACTAGGGTTAAAGTAACTTAGTAATATTTTAAAAGAGAAAATAAAATGTAATGGGGCACTTGCATGAAATTTGAATTTTCAGCCCAGATGGTCCTAGAGTGTTTAATTAATTAAGTAGACAAACTATACAAAATTCTGTAGAAATATTATTTATTGATAGTTTAATTATTAGATGATCAGGATCAATAAGTCTTAGTCAGTTTTCCTGCCATTATAAATGGTCCCTTGGACATTCTCCTAAGACAGCTAGAAGGATAGTCAGTACATTCATCAATAACCCAGTTAACAACTGCCTCATTTAACTCCCTTGTACTTTTTGTCCTTGTCCCCAAAAAGGACAAAGGGAAATAGTATTTGGTCAAGCCCTGATAAATCAATAACTTAATGCAGTTAGTTACACTTGCTTAGTGAAGTTAATATTAAGAGCTTGTAAGAGTTTCCTTGTATTTACTTCTTTATTCCCACATCAGCCATTACAGAACATTCTCATTTTCCACATGAAAGCAACAGGAGCCATTTCACAGCTCAGACCCAACAGACTGAACACCAAAAGATTAAGTGGCTAAGCTGCCTAGCATTGCTTGTTTAGCTTTGCCCACAGGATTTGAATTTGCACTACACTGTTGAACATCCTAAAATAATTTAACCACATCCCAAACACTGCATAAAGAAAGTCTGTTCCATTTCTCGCCTCTTTAGATTGCACGTCCAGAGCAATTTCTCCCAAATTAAATGGCATTTGGTTTGCGTTAGAATAATCAGGACAACTGCAAACATTAATAAGTTTGCAATAATAGCAAAGTTATTTTCTTCTCCAAATAGCCCTACGCATACCTATAAAGATTTTCCCTCCCGATTTGTTTCTCCTTTATTTTTTAAATAGATGCATCACTGTAATCTGGTTGAGTGTTATGATTCGCACCCTGGTTTTATTATGAAATGAAGCTTAATATAAACCCAGGTGAAAAAGGAAGAGAAGGAGGCAGCCTACTGAAACAAGTTTGTCATTTGCAGGTTTGACCGGGGTCATTCCAAGCATCCATTCACTCATTCATTCATGTATTTAACAAGCACTTATTGAGAGTCCATATTGTGCAAGGGATGATATTAGGGGCTGTACATAGTGAGAGAATGAAAGAGAGTCATGGCCCTTTTCATTAAGGAGCTCCAGGTTAGTGTGGAGAAGACAAGCAGCTATTAGAGCATTACCAAGGAATATTGGATTAGAGAGATATACTAAATGCTGCAAAGTCTCGTTAAACAGATTTTTCTAAAGAAAGGCAGTTGTATTTAGAGTGGTGAGCAGACATCTAGCTCTGCCTGTTCATACATTTACCCTAAAAGTAAAGCTATTGTGCTTTATTTGGGACCAAGTTGTCTACTTCAGGCACATTATAACATTATTTTGGTGACCTGATTTAGTATATAAATGTGGAGGAACTGAGGCACAGAGCAGTTAACCCAGGGCAGACTTAACCCAGGGCAGAACAAGAAATCAGCAATGAATTTATAAATTTGGTAACTTCTACAAAATGAAAACTTTCACTAGATATAATGCATTTAAAGACTTTTGAGTATAGCAGATTTATCAGTAAAGGATGGACACGATATGATAATTGAGTCATATACTCTAATGTAGATTGAAGGAAGTCTTAAAAATGGGAAAGGCGGCTATTAATAACATCAACAATTAGCCTCTGTAAAGTCCCCTGCAAGAAGCAAATGCTTTAATATTAAACATGGCATCATATTTAAATCCACCTCTACTTTTCTAAATAGGTTCCCAGAAAAAAACTATTTTTCCCAGCCACTTATGTGTTAGAGCGCCTCCCAGTGAATTCATCAATCTACTACCTGAGCCACATGGATATTGTTCTAACCCACATATCAAGATTTCTTTTCAAAGTTAACGATTGTGATTTCTAACATCACAGCAGTGTTTTTGTTTCTGCTGTGCTGCTTTGATATTGGCAGGAATTAGTTCAAAAGAATGCAATGAAACCTTTATTAGGGGACTGCGATACTCATAGACTCTGGGAAGGCAGCCAGGGGAATCAATTGGTGAAACATTCAAAGCCAAAGGTGTACCACCTTCTTTAACATTTTCCCATGCCAAAGCTGACTGCTGAGGCATCGAACTAAAGATCCTTGTCCTAGTCTTTGTAGTATTCAACTTATTTCTTCAGACCTCAATACCTGTTTTTATTTACATTTCTTTCAGCATGATATGCTGTGGTGTTCTGAGATTTCACTTCAAGGCACTGGCAGGTTTCTTTTACACTTGTGCAGTTCTTAATCATGGAAAGGTACTGAAGAAAGGGCTGCCAGGCAGGCCATGTGATAAAAATTGTCAGTATACTTATACACCACTAGAAATGGTGTATACATCTTATATGCCTGGAGATGTTCTTTGCCTAAGTCAAAGCAGGGCAGGAAGTTCATGTTCTTGGGATGTGAAATGCTGACTTTTTCCTTATTATTAGAATATAAGCCAAGCTGAAAAGAACAAGGAATCTGAAAGAAAAATAACCAACTCCTCTGGCTCCAGTGTTCACCTGTCAACTTACTTTTCCAAGTCCAGATTATGAAAAGCGATGGGGGCAGGAGAAAGGAGAAAAGAAGGGGCAAAGTGTTTCACCCAGACATTGTTTGGATTAGCTAATAAAAATCTGCTAAGCTTTTGAAAATCCCTATCAAAAATCAGGCAATTAATTTTATCTTCATTTCTAATTGAGAGCAGCCAACATGGGTTTTCAGAGTAAAGACAGAGAGAATAATTTGTTAATGTTATTTGGTTAATCATAGTTCCCAAATATAAACTTTAAAGTCTTCTCAAAGTTTAGAGAATCATGGATTGCCACATGAAAACTGCAGAGTGTAAAAAAAAAAAAAAAAAAAAAAAAACCATATTTATCATCTAATATAAAACACTAATTTAAAATACTACAGTTTATAAAATTATTTGCTTATATTATACTCCCATATATTATTAATGCCTTATGCATGTTATAATATACATGTTTTTTAAGATTCCCTCAAAAGATTGCTGTTTCATAAGGAATCTATAAAAACTGAGGTAGAATTATAACATTATCAAAGTTTTAGAGGCATCAATAGATTTGAAATAATTTAATCCAATAATTTCATTCCATAACATGGGAAACTGAGACTAGAAAGAAGAAATTTTTTCAAGATTACAAAGCTAACTAGCAGAGACAGGCCCTTTCGCATTCCCAAGACTTACAAGATACCAAGCTGCTTCCAAAGAACAGTGTAGTGGGCAGGACTTTCCGTATGAAGTCCAGCTCTTGCAATTTACCCTACAAGGTATTAAAAATAGCATTACAGTTTTAACTGAATGTGTAGCTACTTCAATAAACTATTATATTTAATAACTACATACAGTTTTATTGGGTTGGCCACAAGTTTTGTTCAGTTTTTTCTGTAAGATGACTCTAGTAGCACTCAGTTGTCTTTAACTTCGTTCGAAACCATTTATTTAGATTGTATTGTGACAGCTGTCATATCAGTGTGCATTTAAAAAAAGGCATCAAATTTGGTGAATTTTTGTGTAGCCATTTTAATATTGAAGATGGAAGAAAAAAGCAACATTTTCGGGATATGATGCTTTGTTATTTCAAGAAAGGTAAAAACACAACTGAAACGCAAAAAAAAAGATTTGTGAAGTGTATGGAGAATATGCTGTGACCGATCTAACATGTGAAAAGTGGTTCGAGAAGTTTTGTGCTAGAGATTTCTTGCTGGACGATGCTCCATGGTCAGGTAGACCAGTAGAAGTTGATAGCGATCAAATTGAGACATTAATTGAGAACAATCAACGTCATACCACACAGGAGATAGCTGACATACTCAAAATATCCAAATCAAGTGTTGAAAATCATTTGCACCAGCTTGGTTATGTTAATTGCGTTGATGTTTGAGTTCCACGTAAGTTAAGCGAAAGAAACCCTTCTTGACCGTATTTCCACATGCGATTCTCTACTTAAATGTAATGAAAACGTTCTGGGGTGTTTTTGTTTTTGTTTTTGTTTTGTTTGTTTGTTTGTTTGTTTGTTTTTGCGGTACGCGGGCCTCTCACTGTTGTGGCCTCTCCCGTTGTGGAGCACAGGCTCCGGATGCACAGGCTCAGCGGCCATGGCTCACGGGCCTAGCTGCTCCGCGGCACGTGGGATCTTCCCGGACCGGGACACGAACCCGTGTCTCCTGCATCGGCAGGCAGACTCTCAAACACTGCGCCACCAGGGAAGCCCAAAATGTTCTGTTTTTAAAACAAATTGTGACTGACAATGAAAAGTGGATACCGTACAATAATGTAGAATGGAAGAGGTCGTGGGGCAAGCGAAATGAACCACCACCAATCACACCAAAGGCCAGTCTTCATCCGAAGAAGGTGATGTTGTGTATATGGTGGGATTGGAAGGGGGTCCTCTGTTATGAGCTCCTTCTGGAAAACCAAATGATTAATTCCAACAAATGCTGCTCCCAATTAGACCACTGAAAACAGCACACGAAGAAAAGCATCTAGAATGAGTCAACAGAAAACACATAATCTTCCATCAGGATAATGCAAGACCGCATGTTTCTTTGATGACCAGGCAAAAACTGTTACAGCATGGCTGGGAAGCTCTGATTCATCTGCCATATTCACCAGACATTGCACCTTCAGATTTCCATTTATTTTGGTCTTTACAAAATTCTCTTAATGGAAAAAATTTCAATTCCCTGGAAGATTGTAAAAGGCGCCTTTTATCAAAAAGATAAAAAGTTTTGGGAAGATGGAATTATGAGGTTGCCTGAAAAATGGCAGAGGATAGTGGAACAAAAGGTGAATACGTTGTTCAATAAAGTTTTTGGTGAAAATGAAAGATGTGTCTATTTGTACTTAAAAACTGAAGGCACTTTTTGGCCAACCCAATATATAATGCAAATATTATCTCGATATATATCAAACATAATGATATATATCTAATAAAGTGCTGTGTCCAAAGGATTAAAGAAAACTGCATAATTAGACAAAATAGTTAAATGTGTACAAGATACTTATTGATTTCCAGTTTAACACTTTCACTGTTCTCTAAGAAAATAAATGCAAGTGATTAATTTGAGAAAACATGATATTCCACAAATGAATAAAAATGCATTTGAAATGTTAAATAATGTATTATTCCTTTACTTCTTCCCTTTCCAGAGATCTTTCCAAATGTTCAGTTACAATTCTTTCAACTGTGAGTATAAATTATAGAGACCTTTTCAGCTTCATTTTACTGTGGTTGACTGAACACTGGATTGACATGCTCAGTGGTCACACAGACATCAATTGGGATAATGATATAGCAATAACAAACATGTTTTCTTAGAAATATTTTAAAGAGTAAATAATATACTGAACCATAAAATGAAAAGAGGAGGATGCAAATGCTCTTTAAATATTTTTTTATAAACATACTGAAATGTAGACAGGAACTTTTAAAACAGGAAATAGAACAAATTTGTTTTCAGGTTGCACTTAAAAATAGATGAAATAAAAAGGGGGAAATTTTATTTATATTCTGTATATAGGAGTTAACTTTAAAACAAAATTTTAAGTCTATATAAAGAGTTCAAAATGAAGGAGATAGTAAATGAGCCAGAAGGACAGCCAAATGAAGATTATTTTATATTTAATTTAAAAGATCAAATGAAAAATATTTAATATAGGAAGGAAAACATTTGACTTGACATGAAATCTATCAGTAAGCAGAGAAAGTGATGGATAATGTAATGAGATAGCCCATTTTAATTAAATTTTCAAAATATAAGTTAATCAAAATCTATATAGGCCAAATAAAAAAAACCCAACAAAATGGAAAATGGATGGTAAGCCAAGATATGAATGGGGAAATAAGAAGGAACACTAATTATAGAGAAATATCAGTTCACTGAACTCTTTGTTGACCAATTGCTCAGGTCAACAGCACTATAGCTAAGGAATGAAAGTTAACAGATGCCTACCAACATGGGGTCTCTAATGCTTTATTTCTTAGCAATATTAGAAAAGTCAAATGGAGCCACGCACAAGAGGCTTAACAGTAATTTGCAATATAAATTTAAAAAACACAAATTAAATGAGTTGTATTTTCTATTGTTTCAGTTTTATTCTTCAAATCAATAGGGTTTGATAAAAAAGTTCTCTAGTGCTCCACTCTTACAGTTTAAAACATTTTCCTAAAGATCAAATAACTCACATAAAACAACTAAAACAAATCTAGTGGATCTTGTAGAAAAGAAAAAGATTCACTATTGAGCAGATATGCAGTTCTGAAATTTAGTCATAAATTCTTGAAAGTTCTCTGTGGAATGAAACAGTGTCATTAGACAATTTCTGTTGTCGTTGCTTTCAATTTTATGCAAAGGTAATTTAGTTTTTCTATATTCCTCTATGATGACAATTCTGTAGGATTTTCAGGTTGTTGTACTTGGTTTTTGCCAATGCTCAGATAAAAATTGAGTATTTACCTTATAACAGAAAACATTTCAAATTTTGTATCACTATATAGTCAGTCAGCTGGACAGGTCCATTCTCACAGTTAGTGTCCTCTCTCTTTCTTTCTTCTTTATGATTGACTCGGCCTAACCACTGACACAATAGCCTCTGACCAAAGGGAATGGTTCTTTTCCAGAGTTATTGTTTTGGATTCTATTCTCAGTTAAGTATGTCTCACTGAACCCTTCTAATATAAACAAAATATTTGGATTACTTTCAAAGTAATAATGCCCAAAGGAAAAATTTAATATAAAACCCAACTTTTTTTTTTTTTTTTTTGCAACTCAGCAGAAAGACCTACAAAATATGTGATGCTTGGTAGAATGACCAGGATCAATTTTTATTGCTGCATGAGGTCAGCCACTATCTTATCTAGTAAGCAGATTCCGGTTTTTGTTATTTTTTGTAAAGTACATTCTATGAGAGGCAGATGCAATATCAGCTGTTCTTGATCGATTCTTACGTAAATAAGAGAGTGATGAACCCCCCAACCAATTTGGGGAGGAGTCACCTCAAATTGAGTGATTCATCTTCAGCTAACCTTGTGGTAATTAAAGAAAAATTCTATCATGCAGGATCCACGCTGCTTCAGTCATCAACTAAGCAAATTAATAACAGTCAGCCCCTAAATACTTCCCTGAATAACTTAGAATATGTTATTAAGAAGATGATTAAAGGCTCCAAGTTCTAGAGAATTTTTGTCATCCTGTTCATTATCAAGATAGAATATCTATCTAAATATGAAATATTAGTAGGTAAGACAATCTGATTTTGGCTATCATTGGTTTTTAAAAGGAATTTATATCAGTCAATTCTTCTTAGGAATATTTTCTCCTACAAAATTATTGACAACTTATGCATAGAAAGATGTCTGGAATTTATCAGCTTCAAATGACTAATTCCTGGGATGTATTTCCAGACTCAGAGGTGATGGTAAATAGTCACAGAATATTATTTTTCCTGATGCATTACAGCTAGAGTTTCTGTTTTCACAATCTGGAAATAAGATATCTAAAGTTATTTGAACATTATGTCTACTATTGGACAAAATAAAGGCAAGTTTCTGGATAATACAAGAAAAAAAACTGTGAACTGAATGAAATGAGTCTAACGTTCAATATAAATGTAAGAAATAAGATAGAGGTGCTGTCACCAGTGGTCATGTCTAGCTTATTCCTGAAATATTGGCATGGAAGTTTGAACTAGCTCACTGTGTGTGCCTGAGTCATCACGGTGCTTTTCCAGACCAGTGGTAGAGATCACGCTGCTCTAACCAGCAGACATTTTCTTCTTACACTTTGGGTGCCTTTGCTTATTTTTCTCATGGCTTCTAATTTTCATCTAATGAAATTATAAGCTTTGGAGTCAAACAAACCTGAGATTGAAGCTTGACTTTGAGAGCTGTAACTAGTTTGACCTTTGTCACATTCACTTTTGTTAGCCTTAGTTTCTTCAACTATAAAATGGTGAGGTTAAATGGATCAACAGTGAAATGAGACACACACACATATTTAGCAGTGTCCACCACGTTCAATAAACTTAGCTACAAGAAATTTATTAATTTATTATTAAGTTTGTAAGACATTATAGGAGTATAATTAAGTAAATGTATTAATATCATGCATCCATTCATTTACTGTTTCATGAACACTTGTCCTTCCTGATACTGTGCTGGGCTTTGCCAAACAGGGATCCAATAAACTAAGACTAGATCTTGAAGAACACGTAGCATCTATCCAGGGAGATACCTATGTGAATAATTCACAATAAGACAACATAATAAGTATGATAATAGAAAAATTACTAAAGGAGCAAGGAAATACTGAGGAGGAAATTATTTATCTCTTCTTTTTTGGGGTATTCAAGGAAGTACCCCAGAAAGTGGTCGCTCTTGAATTTAACCTTGAAAAATGAGTAGGAATGTGCCATTGCAGGAGGGGAAGGGAAATTTCCAGCCAAGAGCAATGTTTCAAAGGTGTTCAGATACGCATTGTGCCTGGGAAGTGAGTTAGGCCTGGCTAGAGGACCCAATGCCCTCAGCTTTACTAAAGAAACCGTCTTCTCCAATACTCACCATTGTTATTAATAATAACATTATTCTAAATATACAATTCAGTCAGTTTTGATATCTTTATCCATTAGTTCTATGATCATCCACTGTCAAATGTGGCTACCTTTGCTTTCAATGATGGATTTTAAAGTATGTTATTTTTATCCATTTCTCCTATTCATATATTAGTCAGGATGACTATCTTCTAGGCATTCCACACTCCATTCCCCTTGCAAAAAACATCAGCATCTTTATAGGAGCTGATCATACTCACACTCCTCTGCTGAATAAAAAAAAAAATCTAAATAATTCAGTATTTGATTTTAAGAGTTGCTATCAGCCTTCATAGACCTATTGTCCCTCTCTTTTTTCTCAATATTCCAATCAGTTTTTCATTGGCTCAGAGTATCGACTTTATTCAAACACAGCATTAATGGGACAGTTCAGATTGTGAATTCCGAAGCTTGATTGCCTGGGTTTGTATTCTGTGATCACTACTCCCTAGCTGTGTGGCCTTAGACAAGCACCTTATCCTCAGTGTCCTCATCTGTAAAATGGCAATAGTGCTAACACTTCTCTCTTAGGATTAAATGAGTCAGGAATAGGTGTGTTAATACATGCACAGCATTTAAACAGGGTCTGGCACATGACAAACATGCAGTAAGTTTTTAGCTAATATTACTATTTCCTCTTCAAAGTATAATTGTCCTATTTTAGATCATGATTTAAAAGATTTTTAAATGATGTATGGTGAATTTTTAATGATACATGAATATATGCTTTTTCTAAAAGAGGCAAGCAATAGCTATCTACAGATATGAAACATAACTGAAGCTCTCCCCTTTATCCCCACCACTGCTATTGCACAACTCAGAGGTAACTTCTGGTGACAGTTTAACAGGTATAATTCTGGTTCTTTATCTTTGTTTCTTTGAACATAAATTAGATCTTGCCTCATGAATTATCCTGGAATTTAATTGTTTTTTTACTTATTATATAGGTAACTTTCCATAACAACACATATTAAATTCATTTATTTACCAAATATTTCCTAAACAGCTACAATGTACCAGTCCTTTTCCTACTTGCTGGAAATACATCAGGGAACAAAAATCCCTGCCCAATTGAAGCTTGCATTCTCTTTGATGTATAGTTTACACATTTCTAATAACTACAGTATACCATAGAGTATGAATCTAACATAAGTTCTTGTATCACTCCTATACTGAAGTAAATGTAGATGGTTTTCAGTTTTTGCTAATATATTACCACTGACAACCTTTATACTCATGTTTCTGAGTTTTTAATTTTCAGGAGAGATTCTAAATAGTGGAATTACTGATATAGAGGGCTTTAAAAAAATTCATTTTCTTCCAGTTGTGTTGAGATGTAATTGACATACAGCACTGTATACGTTTAAGGTGTACAGCATAATGATTTGACTTAATACATGATGAAGTGATTACCATAATAAGTTTAGTGAACATCCATCATCTCAATGAGATACAACTTAAAGAAACAGAAAAAAAATTCTTCCTTGTGGATGACAAGGAAGATGACAACACTTAGAATTTACTCTTGACAACTTTTGTATAAAACTTCGAGCACTGTTAATTATATGTATCATGCTGTACTTATAATCCTAGTACTTATTTATCTTATAACTAGAAGTTTGTACATTTTGACTGCCTTCATCCAATTCTCCCTTCCCTCACTCCCTGCCTTTGGTAACCACAAATCTGAAATCTTTTCCTATGAGTTTGTTTATTTGTTTGTTTTTAAAGTATATTTGACCTAAAACATTGTTAGTTCCTGGTACACAACATAATGATTCTATATTTCTATAATATTCAAAATAATCACCAAGATAAGTCTACTTGTCATTTGTCACCCTGCAAACATATTGCATAATTATTGACTATATTCTCTGTACTGTACATTTCATACCTATGACTCATTTATTTTGTACCTGAAAGTTTGGACCTCTTCATCTCTCTCACTTGTATTTCTCCTACCCACAACTCCCTCACCTCTGGTAGCCACCCCCTCCCCTCTGGTAGCCACCTGTTTGTTCTCTGTACCTATGACTCTGTTTCTGCTTAGTTATGTTTTTTCATTTGTTTTGTTTTTTAGATTCCACGTATAAGAGAAATCATACATTATTTGTCTTTGTCTGACTTATTTCACTTAGGATAATACCCTCTAGGTCCATCCATGTTGTTTCAAAGGGCAAGATTTTATTCTTTTTTATGGCTGAGATATATTCCACTATATATATATATATATATATACATACACACACACACATACATTTTCTTTATCCATTCATCTAACGATGGGCACTTCAGTTGCTTCCATATCTTGGCTATTTTAAATAATGTTACAATGAACAGAGGATGCACATATCTTCTCTGATTAGTGCTTTCTTTTCTTCAGATAAATACCCAGCATCACATGGTAGTTCTATTTTTAATTTTGGGGGGAACCTCCTACTGTTTTCCATAGTGACTACACCATTTTCCATTCCCACCGGCAGTGCACAAGGGTTCCCTTTTCTCCACATACTCGCCAACACTAGCTTTTTGTCTTTGTTTTTTTGTTTTTGTTTTTTTTTTTTTTGATAATAGCCACTCTGACAGGTGTGAGCTGGTATCTCACTGTGGTTTTAATTTTCATTTCTCTGATGATTAGTGATGTTGAGCACATTTGCATGTGCCTGTTGGCCATTTGTATATCTTCTTTTGAAAAATGTCTACTCAGGTCTGCTGCCCATTTTTTAATTGGGTTACTTGTTTTCCTGATGTTGAGTTATAGAAATTCTTTGTATATTTGGGGTATTAACCCCTTGTCAGATAAATTGTTTGCAAATAATTTCTTTCATTCAATAAGTGGTCTTTTCATTTTGTTGATAGTTTCCTTTGCTATGCAAAAAGCTTTTTGGTTTCATGTTGACCTATTTTTAAAATTTTTGCTTTTCTTTCCCTTGCCAGAGATTTATATATATAGCTAAGATCAACGTCAAAGAGTGACTGCCTATGTTTTCTTGAAGTTTCATTGTTTCAGATCTTACATTTAAGTCTTTAATCCATTTTAAGTTTATTAATGTATATAGTGTGAGAAAGTAGTCCAGTTTGATTCTTTGCATATAGCTGTCAGCTTTTGCCTACACCATTTATTGAAGAGGCTGTCTTTTTCCCATTGTATATTCTTGCCTCCTTAGTCATAGATTAATTGCCCATATAAATGTGGATTCAGTTCTGGGCTCTTAACTCTGTTCCATTGATCTATAAGTCTGTTTTTGTACAAGTACCATATTGTTTTCATTACTGTAGCTTTGTAGTATAGTTCAAAATCTGGCAGCATGAGATCTCCAGCTTTGTTCTTCTTTATCAAAATTGTTTTGGTTATTCAGGATCTTTGTGTTTCCATACAAATTTTAGAATTATTTGTTATAGCTCTGTGAAAAATGCCATTGGCATTTTGATAGGGATTGCAATAAATCTGTAGATTGCCTTGGGTTATATACAATATTAATCTTTACAGTGAACATGGTGTATCTTTCCTTTCTGTTTGTTTGTTCTTCAATTTCTTTCAACAGGGTCTTATAGTTATCTCAGTACAGGTCTTTCACCTCCTTAGGAATATTTATTCCTAGGTATTTTATTGTTTATTTTGTGATTATAAATGGGATTGTCTTTTAAAATTTCTCTTTCTGAGAGTTCATGTTAGTGTATAGAAATGCAACAGATTTCTGTATGTTAATTTTGTATCCTACAATTTTACTGAATTTATTGTTGAGTTCTAGTAGATTTTTGGAGGTTCTTCAGGATTTTCTATATATAGCATCATGTCATCTGCGGTTTCCAATTTGAATGTTATTGGAAAGTGAGTTTAGGAAAAATAACTAACAAAGGCAAGAGAAGAGAAAAGAAAAGAGAGGTGAAACCAGTTGTGTGTGATAATATAGACACCAAGATAAGAGTGTGTTTCAAGAAAAGTATATTAATAGTATTAAATACTGCTGATAGATCAATCATGATGGGAACAGAAAATACTCTTGATTTTATTATGTGGCAAGGGGTTCTCTAATTTCCTCAACTGGAATGACTTCTCCTGTCCTTCTCAGCCATCTATTTCAAGTCTCCTAAGGTCTTATTATCTAATCCAGCCATGCTCCCAAATCACTTTCCAAAAATGATTTCTATTTCCAGGTTATGTGCTCAACTCTTCCTAATGTAGTCATTCTAACATGTAATTGTTTGTCTATTATAAGTCAATCCATTAGTGTCATGTTTTGTTTATTTTTCCTAATTCAGTTTATAACACTCTGGCCAATACCCCACTCACCTCTATTTTCATTATACCCATATGGCAAAATTTCAACCATGGATTAACACAAGTATGCATTTTTCCATGCTCTTCTGAGTCAGCTAAGTACTACTGGAGAAAGCCACAAAACAGGGGAGGCTGTTTCTATAAAATGTTCTTGACCACCAGTTTCATCTGGGCCCTCAACAAAACCTGTCAGTTTTACCATGTTTCTCTGAAAAGTCCAGTTCCCTACTGTCCACAATACCACACAGTAGGGACACACACAAAAAATTCAGTGAATAAAAGCTTTCCAGTGCTTCTCCATTCTTCTAACATCACCACTGACCAGTAGCTCTTTCATTCTGAAAAGAAGATTCTGACTTCTACTTCATTTCCATTAGATAAGAGTCACTCTATAGCTTGCTAATAAGCCTAAAACCTTTCTGTACCTACACCAATCTTTCCTCATTCCCTTTAGTTTCAACATATTGTGTCCTCCAATCTAAGGCCAGGGTCATTGCATAAACTTTGGATCCCACTTATTCTATCCTTTGTGAAACTGCACTGCAGGATTTTCCTTTTACTCTTTGTACTTTCAGTTTTGACCCCTCTAATCAATATATAAAATGTATTCAATATCTGCTACCTTAAAAAAAGAAGCTCTTCCTATGGTAGATGCTGTGACTAATCACTCAGATTGCTGCCTTCTGAACTTAGACATTCATTCTGCTAGTTGCCAGAGTACTTACTGCTGATAGCTGAGTCCTTCCCCAGGCATTGCCATAAGCAGCATATAAAAAGAATCTCATCTCCTGTAGATGGAGGAGTGAAGAAGCTGAGGATTAGTGCCAGTGTTTAATTATAAGGGTAGTTGAGCTTTAGAGAAGGCTGAATTTTGACTTCAACAAGGCTGTTATGCCAAAGTCACTGATTAAAAAAATGTGGAATTGACATTTTGACCTGAGAATATCTGGATCAATGCATTCAAATATTTTAATCCCCATATTCTGCTGAACCATCTGGGCCTTCAGAAATGGCCTATTTCTTCCTCTTAAAGGTTAGTAGTGGGCTTCCCTGGTGGCAGAGTGGTTGAGAATCTGCCTGCCAATGCAGGGGACACGGGTTCGAGCCCTGGTCTGGGAAGATCCCTCATGCCGCGGAGCAACTGTGCCTGTGCACCATAACTACTGAGCCTGTGCATCTGGAGCCTGTGCTCCGCAACGAGATGCCGCGACAGTGAGAGGCCTGTGCACCGCGATGAAGAGTGGCCCCCGCTCACCGCAACTAGAGAAAGCCCTTGCACAGAAACGAAGACCCAACACAGCCAAAAATAAATAAATAAATAAATTATTTTTTAAAAAAGGTTAGTAACAACAATCACTTGAAGACAAGTCAAAGACCTCAGACTAATAAAGTCAAGGTTCAATATACCTCATGTGGATGTGATACAGCTACAGAGGAAGGAAAGAGGCTATACCCCTGTAAAGGCTACAGAACTTAGCCAAGGTATACCTGCAGAGGCCAGGGAAGTATGTGTGGTTTAGATCAGGTGGGTTCTGGGTTCAGAGAACAGGTGGTATAACATAAAGTTGGATGATAGAGAGTTGATCAATATGGAAGAACTTTCCCTTGATACAGGAATTAATACCTTGTCAAGAGCCCTGGGACATGGCACAACAACCCTGTTGGAATGCTCTTGGAAACTGGGCAAAAATAATGAACAATACAAAGTGAAGTCAAAGTGCACATATTAGCATGAAAAATGATAGAAGAAGTAGCCAAAAGGCTCAGAGAAGTCAGTATTGTAAGAGAGTTATACACATAAGGCTGGAAATACCACCAGCCAATTGTGTTCCACAGGGGTTCCAGATGACAATCCATTTACTATTAAGGAATTTTCTAGGAATCTCAGTGTTAGCTGTTCTCACTAGACCAGGACTGACTATAGGAGATGGTGTTATAGAACTGGGCTTCATGATAATAAGCGGAATGAGAGGATCCAAAATACTACTACTACTACTACTACTACTAATAATGGAGGACTGGAAGGAGTACGTAACTGACAGAGCAAGATGGTTATGTTATCTTAATGAGCAGCAGGTTGGAGTGGCAGTGGATCGGGGACAGTGCTGACTCACAGAGAGCCATGGAGATGGTATATGCAAGGATAATGAAGATGAGCAGCCAATAAGGGTATTCTCAATCTAAATAATAAAAAGAAGTCAAGATTGGACGGCAGGAGGCTGAGAACACCGCCATAATAAAAAGTCATGACCCTCTGCTTAGCTTCCAGACTTGCCAGCGTTCAGGTCCAGTACTCATTAAATGAGGGAGAGACTGGTTTACAGGGAGGAAGTACCCAATAACTCCATGCCACAAATGTCTATGGTGACTTTAGGTGAATTACAAAATCTTTCTCTAATTTTTCTTTTATAAAATTGGGACAATAACAGTGTCTTCTCATTGGCAAATGTTTTGTGGACTAAATGAAATAATTTGTGTGACCTTTGATAAAGGTCCAGAATGTATTAGATATTAATTTTGTTATAGAAGTAGTAATATTAAGCAATTATATGTCTTATTTATACAGAACAATTATAAATTTAATATTTGCCATTAATAACATATAAGAATAGTCTTTAAAAAAATGTCAGCTCTCTCTCATACATACTTGGTGCAGTAAAATTCAGTGACCACCTCTCCAGTTGTTTCATCTCTTCCTTGGGTTGTTCTGCACAGCCCATCTTTTATCTAATTTCTTTCAACTTTTGAACTGTGCTGCTTGATCTTTCAATTCTTGATCTGTAAAGAAGAATATATTTTTAATAATTCACCCTAAGAATCAGATCATGTCTATCACTCAACCTCTTTCTGATGCCACCAACATAAAGCTTCTGGATTTCGTTTTATCATAAATATTTCAATAAATCCATAGGTAGCTTTGGAGATTTATTTTTGAAAAAAAAAAGAACATTCTTAGATGTTTAAAAAAAAGCTACTTTAATACTTTTAAAATTTTAAATTGGGTCAAAGTTAATCCTTTATTTTACAAATTATGAATATTTGCAACCTATACAAGTAATTTTTTTCAGATTTTCCTTAAATACATGATTATTTTAAAAAGCAGGCCAATAATTTTTGGAAGCTTTATTTTTTGAAAGTGAAAGAAAAAAATCAAAAGGGGAAAAAAGATAACCCTGTATAACTTGTCTTTTGCAGGTTCTGAGAGTAGTTCTACTTGACAAGAGAGGAAATGGCAACCAGAGTCTTCTGTCAGAGGCAGAAACTAAAGTCATGCAGTTTTTAATTTAAATGAAGACAGATAAGGTTAAACTTTGCAAACTTGCCTAACTTTGTATTTATCCCTCATGCTGCAGAGCTAACTAACTGCTACCATCTGAAGAAAAGTTTACACTAAGTTTAATTACAGCACTAGTAAGTCATTTCATTTTAGAAATATTTACTGAACTCAAAATACATGTATAGAGGAGTCCCTCTACTAGATACCATCAGTCTAAATATATGAATAAGTTTGATTCCTTCACCCAAGGAGGTTAGAATCTAGTTTGGAAGGCTATAAGGCTGTCCTTTACCCTGATAAAAGGAAAACTCCAATGATGGACTGTCATTCATTGCAGTTGGAAGAACTGGTGAGAGAGTTGGCATTTGGGCTGGATCTTGACAGGAACACCTTTCCTCTTACAGATGGAAATGAGAGCAAAGGGCAAGATAAGGAAAAAGAAAAGTGTGCAACTGAGAGTCCCAGGGCATGGAACAGAATGCTGAGCCATCCAATGGGGTGAGACATAGGTACTGATAATGGTTGAATGAAAACTAAACCTGGATCAACTGGAGTCCCTTTTTTTGAATATTTCCATACCATACTCAGGAATTTAAATTTTATTTTCAAAATAGGAGTCACCATCAAAGATAGTTTGTGAGTTTTGTTTGGTGGGGGTAGTGCAGGAGTGATCAGAGGAGTGATATAGTAATGTAATTACACTTGTGTTTGGAGAAAATTACTATATAGAATTTAAGGGCTGGGTACTGACAACCTTCTTTTTAGAGTAAGTAAGTTGGAACTGTGAATCTCTAAATTCCTATCTTTCATTCTTTTTCATATCCTCCTCCGCAAGCATCTAGCACAGCCCCTTGTCTGATATTCATTAAATGTTTGATGAAAGTCTTTGGTTTGGTTTCAAGAAAACTACATGTAAGGACACAGCTTTAGTGTTCTAGGAAATGAAACTGCTTCTAGGTGGTGTTTTAAACAAAGATCTAAGATCATATCAAAGGGAAGAACCCAATTCTGACTAGGAGTACTGGGCTGGAGAACAGTGAGTAAGGCTTTATGGAAGAAGGTGCATTTGAGCTGGACTTAATTCATTGGTAAAGGCCTAAAGCAAAGCAATATCCATGAACTTAGAACTTTTAGGAGAGATCATGAATGCTGAAGAGGGATTGACCACAGAGATAGCAAGGAAATCCTAAAATGGATATTCATCAATTTCTTAGAGTCAAACTGTCCAACCTGTGGAGACACGGATCAGGGGAGACTCAAGCTTATTCTACCACCTACTGCACAGGAATGTGTATCTGTCTGGATACTGACAGGAAATATGTGACACACTCCAATGGTATAATTTGTGTAGAGTGTAATAAAAGGACCATTTACAAAGGTGTGGATAGGATATAGATACTGTGATACCCTAGGTCTACTAGTACCCGATATTTCTATCATATGTAGCCCTCAAGCAGAGAAGAGAGGCTGCCTTAATGGAAATGGAGAAGAAGCTCAATGAGGAGAGAGCTGTCTGTCAGGAGTCACTACCGGTTGGTCAGGAGACGCAGCCAGCCCTCAGCAAAGCCAAGGAGAGGAAGCAGAGGACTTCACTCTGCTCCTTTTCTCCTACCTCTTCCTGAAGTTCCTCATTTGCTTAAACAAACAGGATGCCAATGGGCAAGGGTGCCCTTTGATGTAGGCCAAACCATTAGTCTCACTGAGCACAGAGATGGGTAAGAGTGTTTTTGAGGGAAAAATAGAAGATATATAAATAATATACAGAATGACACATGATTGACAAATTAGTTACAATGAAAAACACTAAAATTAAAATAGCACGTATCTACCTGGATTATCATGAGAAAACATTATTCTTCTTCTATGCTGTATTTTCAAATGCCAATTTACTCTTGAAAATGTCTTCTCCTGTATATTTGATACACCCAGACATACCAACTTAAAATTAGTATGCAAATATAATTACAAAATGTAGTTTATATACCACATGTACATTTTCTTGATTAAAAGTCACTCAGAACAGAGACATGGATGTAGAGAACAAATGTATGGATACCAAGGGGGAAAGGGGTGGTGGTGGTGGTGGGAGGAATTGGGATATTGGGATTGACACATATACACTATTGATACTATGTATAAAATAGATAGCTAATGAGAACATACTGTATAGTACAGAGAACTCTACTTAATGCACTGTGGTGACCTAATTGGGAAATAAATCCAAAAAAAAAGGGATATATGTATATATGTATAGCTGATTCATTTTGCTGTACAGTAGAAACTAACACAACATTGTTAATCAACTATACTCCAATAAAAATTAATTTAATTAAAAAAAGTCACTCAAATAGTGACTAGATTTTTTTTTTTTGCTATGTGGATTGACAGCAAATGTGCCAAAATTTGTAATATGAATTTTAAAACATGTTTATTTATCTTTTACCCTTACTGTTAGCCTTCATGGAAGAACGTATTTCACCAAAATGAAACATGGCAACAAATTTTGTTTTTTAAATGCTGAGATAAATGATGCACTACTATTTATTCAAAACTTATAAAATACTTGAATTACTTTTCCACCACATAAGATTTCATAAGATATATTTTATAATCATTAAATTATAAAAATTACAGTTCTAAAAATGTCTGCAAATAGGAAAAAAAATACGTTGAACACTCATGCTTAAGCTACAATTTAAGAACAACAAAGATGATTGGATATAAGTATCCAATCTTCATTTGACATCTAGATTATATGCCTTATATCTAAATTGCACATCACAAGGTCAAGTCAAAAAAGTACAGGTCTGAATATGTGACTCTTTGGGGCCACACAGGCTTCACAGGAGGACCGAGGCTGGCTAAAATCAGTAGACCTGAGTCTGCAGGCCTACAGAATTAGGCACTGTTACTACTCAATACTCTGTAATGATCTATACGGGAAAAGAACCTAAAAAAAGAGTGGGTATATGTGTATGTATAGCTGATTCACCTTGCCATATAGCAGAAACTAACACAACACTGTAAATCAACTATACTCCAATAAAAATTTTTAAATTTAAAAATTTTAAGAAGAATCCAAATAAAACAACAAAACATAAGCAGGCAATAATTTATAACTTCTTAATTTTCCCTTAAAATTCTCAAAGATCTTTGAAGGTCATATGGTAAGAGAATAACTCCAAAGAGCAATGGAAAATTAATAAAATTACTAATTTATTCTGATGTGAAAAATCAAAAAGGAAGACTGTTTTTAACCCAGAGTAACATCCTATACACTATAAGCAAAGCATTAAAAGTTCAATTTCCATTTCAAAATCCCTGTTTTCATTCTCATTGTTCATAGTTGCTTTGACATTTCTGTACTCTGACAGAGAACATGGTTTCATTTGGGGAAAGGAATCAATTTCTCAATGTAAATTGTGATTTACACACTTCCCTTCCTCACCTATTTTGAACTGATTTGATTCTAGAAGCACTAAGACATGTGAAAAACACCGTTTTGCTTGATTTAATAAACACTTAGAAAATGGCTTGTTGGATAAGCCCTAGACCAAAAACTAGCAATCCTGAAGGAATGCATTTTCCTTTTTTTTGTCAGTTCCCTTCTCAGTGTTCCAGACTCTACCTTTTAATTAAGGTACAAAGGAATCCTCAGGTCAAGAGGAAGCTAACATCCCTGCATAGGGAATCCATCTACCTTATAATAACCTATTCTTAGGAAACAATTTTGGCTCCGAAGTATGGTTTATTAAAATTGTATGATAGTGTTAAAATTGATGGAACTCAGGACCTAGCCTTTTCTAAAGGCCTAAAGAGAAGCATAAAACAATGGAGAGTTTATTCTAACAGATATACCAATGGGCCAATCAAAAACAGTCATACTTTTAATAGTCTCTATAGAGAAGATACTGAATAAACTTCCAAAAAGGTAAATATTTAATAATTTAAGTGGTTTAATCAAAGAAACAGCAAAAGGTAACAGGGCAAAATTTTGATCACATGCTTTGTGACAGGTACTCTGTTAAGTACTTCACTTACATCATATCTAATACTCCAAAGCAATCAGTATGTTCACTTCAAGATAAGGAATATGGAACTTTATGGCAAACCGTTTCCATTTTCTTGAGTACCTTGCTCATCAAGATTAGAATATAGCCAAAATCTCTGAGATAACCATATGGTAATCATCCATTGAAAACCCTGTTTTCTGTCTTGGCAGAAGTAGATGTGTGGGTGATTCTCAATCACTGTAGCTCTTGGATACATTCCCTGTCAATTCAGATAACCCCACATGCAGGAGCAGGTTTTCACCAGAGGAAGAAAGTTAAATGCTCACCAGAAAATTTGCCATATTAGTAATCTTTTTTCAGGCAATATTCTGGAATTTGAAGGAAACCGGATCAATAGCTATTGGTGGTAAAATAACACCAAGCCTTAGAGAAAGCCAAAAAGAGTGTGAGTACACAAACTTCTGTAGTTCAGCCTTTTCAGAAATCAAGCCAGTTTAGGGGGACATTTTTTGTTTTTTTCTGATGAAAGTTCTCACTAAGTTTCAGTGTGTTCTGGTGGCAAATATGGCCTAAAGAACTAACTTGGGAGCAGGATTCTGAAACAGCTCTTAGGTCAGAATATGAAATGGAATCATTACAAGTAAAGTTATCAGAAAAAAATATTGTAGAAATAGACTGAATATAAAGCAACCACTTGACTTGTTTACATGTGCTAACAAATATGACATGTATTGAGCAAAGACTTTCTATTTTTTTTAACCATTCTAAGGTGCTTTTGTCTCTATGGAAAATGTTGGTGGCATAGCTGTGTACATGCAAGTTCTTTTTCTTGTCTGCTTTCCTCATTTTACCTTCAAAGTTAAGTAACTGTGATATAAATGATGATGGTTAACAGCATTTATATCCAGGGACAGAAAGACATGGGTTTGCAACCTCGTTCCATCTCTTAACGGCTCTGTGACTTTATCAAGTTATTTCATATTTCTAATCTTAATTTACCTTATTTATAAAATGGAGATAAGTATGTTATTGTAAGGATTACAAGTAATACATATAATTCATGTAAATTTCTTTAAAGTTCATGAAACATTACAAGAGCAAAATAACCTCGGCTAAGATAATAATTGCTATCATTATGTTAATTTTCATCAGAGATACAACTATCATAAATTACTAATTGAAAATATGGGAAAATCTCTAAAATCTTTTAATTAAACAGAAACATTTTGAACCTCATTACCATGGAGGTTTATTCATCTTGCTCATGATTTTGGTATAAAATTAGAAAATATTTCAGTCAGTCACCAGGCATGATGAAGCCTTTCTCTGATTATCCAGAACAAACTTCTAGAAAGACACATTGTTTGGTAACTGGCATCAGGTTAACCTCGAAGTCACTCTGAATAAATGGTCCAGAGGCCTGAAATGACTGCAGAGACCCAGCTGTGGAGAGCCATGGTGAAGCTCAGAGGAGCCTGGCATAATCAGAGGAGGATTTTCCATTAGCTAGTCAGAAGGCAAAGCAAACATTTTAAAATAAAGAAGAATTTTTAGTTTAAATAAAGAGAAACACTTAGAGATCTTTGAATGCCATATGTAGTCTTACATCACTGGGTCTTCATATATGTAGTTGTCTCCACCTGAAACAGCTCTATCCTCACCTGGCTGTCTTCTATGTGTCCTTCAAGAATCATCTCAAGCATAGTTTCCAATTTATCAGGGTTGGCATGCAAAATGAATGATATTTGCCACCCCAGATTTATAACCTCTTTTCAGGTTATAACTGAAAATAGTACTGAGTTTTAATCAAAAGGCCAGATTTGAGGTTCTGGGTCCAGCACTTACTATCTTTGTAACTTTGGGCAGATTTTCTCCATTTGAGCCTCTCTGAGCCTGGATCTCCTCATCTGAAAATTGATCATTTTAATACCTCTTTGCCTATCTCATAGAGGTGTTACAAAGATCAGGTGATAGAAGTCAGGAAAGAAATTTGTGAATATTTAGTCTCCATATAAACATAAAGCAAATTATTTTATGATTAATACATTTAGTCTCCTCAAAGGCAAAATTTTTCAATTGACAGAAAAAATACTTTAATATGGAATTTTACATTTTTTTTAGTTTTAAAAGCATAATCATATTTGAGTTCCCTTTCTCTACTGACTTGGATACCCTTCTCCCCATGGTGGAATTGAGATATACTCTTTTTGAGAGATAATGCACTCTGTATTGAAAACTTTTTCACAAATTAGGAAAGTTTAAACTCTATTCTGAAAAATGGTTTTAACGGGTATCAATCATTAATATATCCCAATGTCATTTAATAGTCACACTAAATAATGCAGCTTATTTAAAAATGCACTTTAAGTATCTCCTTGTGTGTTGTAAAATAGTCAACATTTTTTCTTACATCAAACATGACTCTCTCCCATTTGCTGTATCGGATGTGAGACCAGCCAGTTCTACACTGGCACCACTGGAGCTCTGGCAGGAGACAGGAAGGAGATGAGAAGTTCTGAATTTATTGTTTATTAGCAAAAACCACCATTTCACCAATCTTTCTACAATAGGAGGTGGTGGAATGTGAGGCAAGGAATAGAGTGGGAGCAGAACAGTAACAGAAGAGTCATGTAACAGTCACTTAGGGATGACTTCTGACATGTTTTATCATGCTATGTGAAAAATATATTGGTAATTTTCTTATTATAAGGAGAGAATGAGGAGTGCCAGGTAGGTGAGTACATGGTCAAAGGGTAGAATTCTTAAAAGCAATGATTTTTATTTAATTTAAAAATGATGTTGAAAGACATGATAGATACATTCAATCTATGCTTTTCCCTTAATTAAGAAAAAAATCTTTATTCAAATTATTGAGTTTGTTTGTTTGTGTGTTTGTTTTGGTTTGTTTCAAGGACTTTCCCAGACTAGAGAAGAAGAGAGAGGAATCTCTGAGTCCCACAGCATAGAATACATATTGGGTGGTTGAATAAGTATTGGCCTCAGGTTCATCAGGGAGGATCCTAGACTTGACAAAGATCCCTCTGCCTAAAACAGGTCACAGAAGAGCAGCAGAGATGAAAGGACACTATTGGATAGGACAATGGGTGCTTCATTGGTAACTAAGATGGATAGTTGATGGACAACCAGACAATCTTCCCTATTTCATTTCTGGTATTGGAGAACATTCTGGAATCTCGGCATCTTGACACAACTCAGAAGTGGAGAGAATTCCCATGGCTGAATAAAGATAAATGTTCTACTTTTCAGCAGACTGGAGGTTCAGAGTTTAAAATTAAGTTGATTTTAGAAAACTTAAAAATAGAGTATTTTTTCTACAGTTGAATTGTGGAAAGAAATGATATGATAATAATTATTATATAACTATGATAGTAATAGTTAAATTTTACTGAGCTCTTATTATGGGCCAGAAACTTTGATAATGTGTTTATACTGATTAGCTCATTTACATTTGACACATCACTATAATGTAGGTACTACAATAAACTCCATTTCACAGATAAAAAAACCTGAAGCATGGAATGGTTAAGGAACATGTCCAAGATCCACTCAGTGAAGTGATGGACACAGGTTAGAAGGTCAATCAGTCTAACTCTGAAACCACATGGGAGGCTACTACTCAATATCATATTAAGAAATTAATCTATTTATATATTTGAATATTGACTATATAGTAAATACTAAGGTATACATTATAATGCTAAAATGAATTATATTTAGCATAATTGAACATAAAGCCTCTAATATAGTAATTTTAAGTAACTAAACAATGTTAATTAAGAGAAACTTTAGAAGGAAGTATATAGTAGAACTTTTACATTTTTTCAGAAAAAAGTAAAAAGTCCCCATATAATAATATTTTATAGCTAAGACAAGAACAGGGTAAGACATAGGGATGCCACTAACATATTTGGAAGATAAAAATCTTACATATCTTCAAATGAATCAGACTGTGTGGCAACATGGAACAAAGTTTGTTGACTTCTTTTAAATAAAATGAAAATTTAATAAGTTTGGTTTAGGCCCATTATTATCCTATAGAAGAAATCCAGAAATTTAAAAACATCTAGCAGTCCTCTGTATTAACGTGAATAGCTCTGCCCATGCAAAGCTTTCCAGCAGTGGCTTACTTAGTCAAACAATTGCTCTAACCAAAAGTTCCGGGGCAGTTGAGTAAATGACTCTTTAATAGTCTTGAACACTCCCCTCTAGCAAAGTATAATAGTTGAAATTTGGTTTGTTTAATCTGTACCCTTCTTTGCCTGCACCAAATAGTTATTTGGATG
Organism: Globicephala melas; assembly: GCF_963455315.2. Lineage (NCBI taxonomy): Eukaryota > Metazoa > Chordata > Mammalia > Artiodactyla > Delphinidae > Globicephala > Globicephala melas. Next base: position 116,061,057 of record NC_083314.1, read on the forward strand.
ACTGCTTCTTTGGATCAGCTGCACAAACTCTTCAGATTATTTTTGAATAACTTCTATTAAATCCCTTTCATCACTGCCTAACCTTACTTGCCAAGGAAAACTGGAAGCCCCTTTCTCATTGAAAAATGATTGGATTTCTGCTCTGGACCATATACTCTTTCGTAAACTTAACAGAAAACATCTATTTAATGAGAATATCACTTCCAACTCTGGAAACTGTGGATCAGTCAAAGCTGATTATCACTAGCCTAGAATGGTGACTTTCAATCTCTTAGTACAATTGAACACTCAGCATCAAACTGTGTTAAATGGTATGTCTTTCCAACTAGAGTTATTCCATCAGAATCATTTTCTCCTTATACACTGGGCATTTTGCATCTTAGTCTCTCCCTGCTTCCTCTAAGCAATACAGCCACAATTCATGGGATGGAATGCTACTTTTCTTATCCTAGAATCCTACCTTAATCAATTAAGAAAAGTTTGTTTTCTGAGTTAATTAGAATGATATGGTCTACTGGTCTGGACATGAGAAATATTGACTTACTTTACATAATGACTGTTCAAGTGATAACTTTTCAATACAATGGCTCTCCAAAAGTTATACTGTTTTTCAAACTAATCATCTTGGAGATTATTATGACTTAAACACACATTAACAAACAAAAAAATAAACATGCTGTAAGAAATGATAGTTTGACATTTTGAGTTCAAAGACACACCTGAAACAAGTATCTGTTAAAAAGGAAATAAATTTGAATAACATACTGTCTTTGGATGAACCCAAATTCTGTTGCTTAGTGTAATTGTATGGCAATTTTAGCTGTTGCATGTGAGCAGTTGCAGTGTTTAAAAGCCTTTTCCTGCATAGTCTTTAGTTTTATCTAAAAATATTTTTGTGCTACAATTTTATTTTGAAATGCATAGTTATGAGCTCCCCCAAAGTTAAAATATTTGTAGTGAAATTTGTGCAGAAAGGAGAAAAAGAGCAAGTAAAATTAACTTCCACTATGTTTTATGTGAATACTGAATTTACTTCCAAATTTGTGTTCATTCCTTTTTTTATTGTTCAATCAATATATATTTATATCTGTGAAAATTATTTTGGAACTTTTTGCAGATGGAATGCATCATAATTTCCCCATTAAAGTTAATAAACTTTCTCTTCATTTACTGGCCTTACACTGAGTTGTAGAGTCTTCAAGAATTGAAAGTTGTTAAGTTAGAGAGACACATACATTAATACACACATATAGGTGGACGAGAGAAAGAATGTTTATTTTTCACAACAGTAATAAAAACCTTCCTGAGCTTTATTGCTCTTATGATTTTTGGAATAAAATTTTATGTATAAATAAATGTTATATCATAATGATATACATACATATGTATACATACATATACATAATATGAAAAAATGTATTTGTATTATATTTGCACACTTATGAAAACTTTTAGTGACTTTATCAAAGCTGTAGCTTATATACTGGTTGAAGATTCAGGAACTTGAAGCTCAGTATTCTCTCTCTCTGTCATCCAACAGGTTTGACTTTTTAATTTGGTGAAAACTAAGTCACCTATCTGATCTGGTTTCTTTAACTATAAAGTAAGATGACAGTAAATACCACTCATTTCATCCTGTACTTCATAGCAATGTTAAAAAAATTAATAAGATAATGTAAAATAGTTCTAATTCCTTAGAGATAGTGTGTTGCATAAATCAAAGTTACTATTAGTAAATAGGCAAGGTAATATGATCTTTATAGTTAACTTAAATGGTTGGCATTATTGATCTAATTAATTTTTTAAAAGTGTTTCAAAGGAAAAGAAATTGTAAAGTTAATCACTGCTCATACTCAAAAGTCACCCTTAAGCTAGGTCTCCTATATGCCATGGCTCTTTTAGAAAGCCATTTACTCAGTACTATATAAGATTCATATATATATATTCAATTAATTCAGTGAGTTATTATGTAGTTTAACTAGGAGTTTTATCAAACCCTTGAATAAATCAATACTCTGATACAGATAAGAAGCATTTATTTATGTATATTGTATTGTACATCAAGAATAAGTGAAATGGTTAAAATTAAAATTGGTTAAGTCACCAAGTTTTTAATTTATTATGCTAGAGAATACTATAGGAAAATCACTTAAAATAATGCTAAGAAATCCATAGATATAATTTTATATTTTAACAGATGGCATTTTCTCATTGGCTGGAACCAACACTAACACTTTCCAAATGTAATGACTGAAGTCAGAGTGATTTTAAGAAATTCTTAAAATACTGTATGAAGCACCTAGCTTAAGAAAGGTAAATTCAAATATGAAAAAAATGAAAGGAGGAAAAAATACTATAAAGTAAAATAGCATAATGAGATTTTATAATGGTTGATGAACATCCCCATGTTGATTTGAAAATTTTGAGACTTGATGAAAATAATAGCCATTACTATTGAGCAAATGATTGGTCCCTTTACAACATTAAGGAATATTAAGTTCAGATAAAGTGTAGTTTTCACTGAAACTGAGTCAATTATCAACATCACTAAATCAGAAATGGGCAATATTCAAGCCTGTTAAATATCCAGTCTAATAACATCTTACTATTATTGAAATTAAACTAATTATCATTGAAAAGAAAGAAGTAATTCGCAGGAGCTCTTTGAAATAAACACAGAGAAGCAATCAAATAATTTGAACACCAACTATGCAGTTACCTGCTCAAATAAGTAACCACAAGTCACAAGTCGTAACCACAGGGGTTACAAGAAGGAGCCAAAAGATAGCATTGCCCCAGGACCGACAGTCTAAGGGTGCCTTGTGGATAGTGCCTTAGTGAAGTCACCTAGTCCAGGGCCTCACCCTCAATCTTTCAGGCTTAGAAATCCTTTTCCTTTTTTCTGTACACTAGGAATGAATTGACCTCTGAAGGACAGATTCATATTAGCCAAGCTCTCAAGGTTGACATATAAAATGAGAATTACGTTTTCATGGTTTTACAAAGATAAACACATTCTTGAAGGACCTGGCACTAACATTCTATAGCCATTACTATTTTTCTCCTTGTAATCACACTAAAGGGTACTTACATAGCTCACCAGAAGAGCCATCTCAGGCTCTGTAATAGTTCATGTCAGAGGGAACTGTGGTGGCAGCAGGCGTGGATATATTTCTCATGAAGTCTGATGACAAAATCACCAGCACTTGCTGGTGGGTTTGGCTATAGGTGGTGAGGAAAAGAGGAATTGAGAAAGCATCACAGAGGATGCTTTGTAGAAATATGACTGTCAAAAGGAACAGAGACAGAAAGCTAGCAGAAGGATGCCAGAGAATCACAGGCGTTTGTTTTGTTTGGCAATATAGATTGTTGGATTATCATAGGTAATGCCTGAGAAAGTACAATTGAGGGTTTGTTAGTAACGCCTACAGTGGCAACTACCAATAGTCTCTGGCTAACTCTTCATCAATATAATTGCTAGAATTCTGACCTGCCCACCATATCTCAGGCAGACAGTCCATACTGCTACTGTTAATACTGTTGACAACTGCACTTCATACCTCTGTCATTAGGTCCTGTCCTCACCATCCTAGTTGTCACACTCTAGTCTGAGTCTATACTAGAACAGGCATCCCTAGGAAGACTCATTCCCCATGCCTCAGGGATGAACCAATTCTTTCCCTCTTTTGATGACATTGGTGAGGACATTGAGAGATGTTTTTCTCTCTTTTCCTAATATGCAAGGTCTATTTGCTTAGAATTGCCTTGTAAGTTTCACTTTTTAACAATTATAAATCCAGAGATCCACGTGACCCAGATTCAAGACAGAATCACAACCACTCACATGGAACTTTAGAAATCAGTTGTTTTCAAAGTGTTTTGTTTGCATGTTGATACACAACAAAGGGGAAATATAGCATATGACAATATATTTTAAATATCATTATTTTTCTCCATCCATATTCCTAACAAGGATACAGGATCCATTTAATTGCTTTTCTATTCTAAATATTCCTTAAAAAAATAAAAAAATAACCAACTATGTGTCACATTTTTTATCCATTCTTAATCTTTCAGCACTCACTTCTGATCTCTCTTCTGTTGATTTTTTTTTTAATTTTTAAATTTTTAATTTTTTTTGGCATCTTGGATCTGGTAAATGTGGGAGCTCCTTTAGAAGTCAGGGGAAAGGCTAGAAATATCCACTTACTAATTTTGGATCTACCATATCTTCATAGCCAGAGAAGGTGTGACTTCTCTCTGGTTTCTCTCCTTTCACCCAACCCCTTACTACATGGCTTTGAGAAAAATTCCTTAATCTTACTATCATCTGTATTTAACTATTTTGCCGAAGGAGAGTAAGAATTTCCTCTCCTACCACAGAAGAAATCTGGGGAAACAAAATGTGAGAATAAATGTAAAAATAGTCAAATATGATTTGAGGGAGGAAAAATGAAGAAAGAGAAGAACTGTTATTTATATTATTTGCATTTCTACTGTGACAATTCTACCACAAATAAATGAGAAAGGTGAGAAATTTGATATGCTTTATAAATTCATCACTTCAGCATTCGTGTGCATGACCCTGACACAAGTTCCTAAAGAAAAGAAGACTGAGATAAAAGAAAATATTAACGAGGATTTCTAAAATGAAACATGAAAAACAAGTGCTTGTTACTGCAGCAAGGGGAAACAGTTGCTCGGAAATTTTTTTAAATTATTTGGTTGACTTAATAAGTGGAAAATAAAAGATTAGACTGGCTGCTAAGGGATCTGAAAACTATCAGAGATTTGGGAAGGAATTTACAGATCATAAACAAAAAATAAACTCCCTGCTATAGTTGCAACTCAGAAAAGAGAGCCCCCAAGGACCCCAAAGATGCTTCTTGTATTCTAGTGTAAAATGATTCTTATGATCAGAAGAAAGGAAAATATCCCACTAAGAACTAGAGAACAGCAGCTACAGACTGACAACAATCTCTGAGCATCTTACAAAAGTATTTTTTTTCCAAAAGGAGAAAGTTCTTGGTGTGTTCTGCATTAACTGAAATGGGCAAATGGAGTATGAGTATGTTAAATCACCAACTTATTGTTTCAAATGAATTGCTTCAAGGTCATAATTCCTGAAATGTTTTAAATTAACACTTTAAGTGTGAGAAAAATCTCAACCAATCCTATAGAGTTATAGAGGCAGAGAACCAAGTTTTCTGTGGTTTCCAATTGTCTACATCAGAGATCCTCTATCATGGGGAGCTTATAAAAACTACAGGCTTCAGGGAACCAGTCTCAGAAATTCTGATTCATAAAGTATGGGATGGAACATGAGAATCTGATTTTTTCAGCAGCCCACGAAGTCTTATTGCAGAAACTGCATGAGCCACATTTTGAGATACTAGCCTAGAGAATCACGTCTGAATTTTTCAGTAGTACATTCAAGGCTGCAACGTTTTAAGTATGAATTATCTTTTCCATCTTGCCTCTTACCACATCTCTTTACTCTCTTCCTCCCCAGACATCTAGCCTATTTACCATCATATTCCATGCTTATTAAGGCCAGCTCTCCTATTTGACTGGAATTGGGAGACTTCCTCCCACTCCAGTGCATTGAAATTCTAATACTTTAAGGGTATGCTCTACATTTCAACATCTCCTCTGCTTAATTACACTACCTTTCATTTTATCAACAAAATATATTTAATGTTTTATATTTTACAATATTTTGTTGTTTACTTCTAGTTCACTTATCTTGCATTGCAGATTATAGTGAGTTGGTTTTATATCTGCTTCTTCCAGCAGAGTTTAAGCTCCTTGAAAACAAACATTCAAGCATTCTAGAAAAATATTTGTTTACTTGAATTAATAATGCACAAAGGTTCATATCTGGTAGATCAAGGTTTTCATATTTTGCCAGAACTTCCATTTATAGCAAGGAAATGAAAAGACTGATTACATAAAGTCAGTTGATACACATAGAATTTGAATGCCATAGCCAAAATTGTCCAGAAGTTCTCCAAACGACATTTAGTTGCTTACTCCTCAGAGTGGGATCTATATTGCACTGCTCAGATCCTAAGGACTTCTTATATGAATTAAATGCTTCAGCTCATAAAGAAAAGTGAGAAACCCATGGAGAATTACCTCCTAGCATCCAGCTTCTGGGAGTAGTATTGGTAAACCAGCTCAGCGGTCAGCCCTTCTAGGGCATTGCTTAGACTGAAGAGAGCCTTGCCCAACAGGGACACATCCCTTCCTGAGACAGCCCACATAAAATGACTGAACCATCTGGAGAGATAAAGGTCTAGAACTCTTGCTCCAATGCACAACAGCTCTGAGGAGAATTGCGCCTTTGGAGCTCCGTGCAAGGTCAGCTGAAGCTCCCATCAAGTCTTCATTGCACTCAACTTCTCCCTCTGCCCAAACTGGCTTCCTTCTCTTCTCCTCTACAGGCACTGATCTTAAGAATACTGACTAATTTCTTTCTCCTGTTTTCTGGAGAACCCAACTTGCACAACTCCTATTTGTTATCCTTATACATAAAATACTATTCACCCTTACAGAGATAGCATGAACATTATGAGAAATGGTCAGAAAATGTTTATTTAATGTCAGCTGTGCACCCAGTACTATACATACATTCTTTACATTAATCCTCCAAACATCCCAAATTGGTATGTGCTCCTGGCACGTTTATGCCTTCAGATCTCAATTCAAATATCACTTCCTTGGAGGGCCTCTTCTTGGCAACCCTATCAGAAATAGCTGCCCCCTCCACTACCCCCACCATGGCTCCCTTATCCTGCTTTTGTTTCAATTCATAGCGGTTACCATGACCTCAAGTTACATTATGTGTTTTATCTATTTACAGAATTCTGGTTTGTCTCTCTAGCAGATTGCAAGCTATATAAGGGCAAGGGGCTTTGTCTTGTTCACTGTTTCAGTTCCAGTATCCAGAACAGACACATGATAAATCCTCAAAACTTAATTGTTGAATGAATGCACACATTTAACCTTACCCAGTGAATGAAATATTTTTATAAGTAGATCACTCTTGCTAATCTAAATTCTTAGAATCTTTCTCCCCAAGAAATCATTTATTTCTTAATATGAAATCATTTAAAGTGATTAATAACTACATTGGTATAAAGAAAGGACTGTGTTTGAGTTATCCAGGAAAGATCTGTGAATGGAAAATTGACAAATTCTCAGAAAAGGAGAGAAGGAGAGAGAACTCATTCTAATAAGTGAAATATTCTCTGGCCAAATTAGCAACCCTGAAACAAATGGTGAATGTGGAGTATGATGATTAACAATCTACTCTGATGCAGGGTTTTTAACAGTGTAATATATCATTAAGTTCTGGAGGGGGAGCTTTTTGAAAAATCAGTGTGAAGACTCCCACTGTTGAGGCTGCAGCTGTTCTGTGGAGTGACAGAGAGATGTCCACGAGAATTTTGAACTCTGTCTAACAAGCCCCTCTAAGCCTGTGAACTCCCCGCCACTTGCCTGTTAGCCTCCTCTCTTCCAGAAAGACTGTGGCTGCTGTGCTGACATTCATCACTGAGAGTTCTAGCCTGGCGCTGCCTTTCCCAGACCGACGTGCTTACTCTAAATCAGCATGTCGGAGCACTAGACAGAAGTTGTCTGGGGTGATGAACACTCAAGGGGAGGAGGCCAAGACATGAGGAAAGGAGATTCCCCCCCCCCACAGTATGATGCCATTTTAACTTAAAACCATAGAAAATGTTTCAAAGTGTTCTACAAAATAACCCCTGAAGAAGAATGAATTTGTAATTCTCCATATAATAGAAAAAGAAGAGAAACATATTTGGAGTTGGTGCTAGTGAATGAGATATTTTCCCCAAGAGAAAGTGAAGAACCCAGAAATAATCATTTCCAGGATATGCAGATACCCACTGGCAAAATTTCCTAACTTCAGGTTGAATATAGTAATACACCAGAAAATTGAAGTACAAAATCACAAGCAGATATCTTTAAAAGTCATTTCTTAAGCTGGGGAAAAATTAAAACTGGTGGAAGACATGTCACATAAAACAAAACGAAGCAATGAAATTCTCCATAGGTAACAAGATGAGTTACAGTTAGCATGAACATGGTAAGAAATAGTCAACAAGTGTTTCTTCGGTGTCAGCACTGTACCCACTCCTAGGCATATATTTCCTTCCCTACGTCATTTTATTACCTTACTGTACAGGTGTGAAAACTGAGGATAAGAGGAGTGAGGTGAATCTGGCTAGGTTAGAAAAGGCCCTGAATGATCAAGCCACATTGGCCCTTGCCATCTCACTTTTCACCAGCTCTCCTGCTGAGCATGCTGTGTCCATGCTCAGCCTTCTCTGCCCATGGAAGGCAACAAGTGCTTCTGGACTTTTAGCATTTTCCAAATTGATACTTCATATATTTGGAATATTCTTCTCACTACCTTGTTTCTGTGTCAATTTCCAGTCATCCCATAGGCTTTGTTTAAATGTTTCCTCAAAAAAAAAAAGTCTTTCCTGACTCTCCTTATAAGTGTATAAGTCTAAAGACAAGCAAATCTAGGGATCCATATATATAAAACACATAATGTAAAACATATAATATATATTTTTAGTATAATAATCTCTCATGTAATATTTGGGACATACTTATACTAAAAATTATTTACTATTTATCTGAAATTCAAATTTAACTGGTTGTCTTATATTTTATCTGACAATCTTCCCCTTGCCCCCTGAATTTCTGTATCCCTTAGGTATCCTATTTATAGTGCCTGTACTTATACATCAAATCATTTCTCACATTTTAGTTATAAAATTATTTGTGGAATTATTTGGTTTAAAGTATATCTCCCCAACTAAACAATGCCTCTGTTCTCATCCTTGTAATTTTGGTAGCTGAAAAACTGCCTGACTTATATGAAGTACTCAACAAATCTGACCTGAATAAATGATGATATAGAGACATGATCAAAACCCCAGTGTGTGTGATCCCAAAGTCCATTGTTTTTGTTCACTCCTCCAGATTGTACATGAAAGATAGACGTTTGTCACAACATGCATCATATACATTTACAAACATTTAAAAGCCAATTCTAATTATCACAGTGTTAATAGAAGAAAGCACTGTCAGATCAGAAGCCTTGAATTTTTATGATGCTAATTGCTCATTTCCCATCTTAGTTATTTTATTAGTAAAAGTGTTGGAACCCTCGACATTTCATTTTATTTGATAGAAACTTAAATATAGTTCCCTGAAAGATATGAATATGGCTATTTCCTTTAATGGAACGCAGTCTGAATTTTGAAAATATGGCATGCAGTGTTGTTATTGGTTCTGTTCATGAACAAGAATTTCTAAACCATGCAAGGATGATTTAGTGATTCTATACCTTGCCAAAGGCTTAACATTTCCAAATAGGCTTTTGCACAATGAAGTGTAAAGTTCATGGGCTGCTGTCGCCATGAGCTTTACATAAGCAACCTCTAGGAACTGATTCAATAGCCAACTCTAAAATTTTGGATGGCCAAGACCCACTGTGCTGCTGTCAACTTTGGTTAAACTGGTTATATTAATTTTGTACAGAAAAGCAGAGAGTACTCAGGATAAATGTGTGTTATTTTCTTTTTAAAAATTCTGTGATAAATGCATTTCTATAGCTAAACAAAAAGAGAACTTCTTTTATGGTGAGATTATCAATTGAAGACAGGGAGAAATTTCATATGCAAAAATCCAGTCCAGCAATTGTCACCATAAATATTCCCAGGGATTTCTCATCTATGGGTACAAATGAGGGACTTTAAACATTAATGACATTTGATGACTACTGGATGACTCTCAGACCTCTGTTATTTCTGGAATTCCTAAGAGTCTAATGTTCTCAACACCTAATTATATTCTTCTCTCTGACAACTTTGTTTTCACCAGTTCTATGAGAAACCAAACTCAAAAACGCAGATTGGTTTCAGTTGGAATTAATGCTGAGGACCCAGGACTGGAGGTCTGCAGGTCAAGAGAGATTCCATTCTCTGCTTTGTTCAGAGCAGTTATTCACATACACTGTGCCTCCTTCTCCCCATTTTATTTTTATATTAAAAAAAATTCAAGAAGGCATGGCTTCAGATAATATGTCTAACTTTCTTAAAACAAGACTAAGTGATGACATTTCATAGTTGATACATATTTCTTCTAAAAATTTTCATTTTCCATCAGCTTACTTTTATTTCATATTGGCTTTTATATCATTGTTCATTATTTTTAACTCATGAAAAACTACATGGTGCTAACATCTTTTTAACTATAATTTTAGAAAGAAATAAGAAATCTTAACTTTGGTTATGGTTTCTTAAGACTGAAATATACAATAGAAGTGATTTTTCTTCCCACAATTTCCCTGTATTATTATCTGGCTAGGTTAGAAAAGAGATTAGAGGTTAGAGATTCTTATAGTTAGAGATTCTTATACTAAAAATATATATGTTATATGTTTTACATTATGTGTTTTATATATATGGATCCCTAGATTTGCTGGTCTTTAGAATTATACAGGGAAAGAAAGAAAGAAAAGAAAAATTAATACTTGCTCTATTTACTTCTGTCTTTTTGAGAAAATGAAATGAGTTAATAAGTGTGAAAGCATATTAAGAAAGTCAAAAGTGCTAGACAGCTATATGAGATTTGTAATTCTCTTTGAACATGATGCTAACTTGTTTTAATAAACCTCTATTTAGAGAGATAATACCAGATATAAATCTACACATTCCAATACAAGCAAAGGATAGGACTTTAAAAAAGCAATTCATTTTTTGAAAAGATAAACCTATTTGGAAATTACATATTATTTGATTTGTTTTCAGATCTGAAACAGTCACCCATAACATTGCCTCTGGCCATAATTAGTATTAGAAACATAAGTCATTTATCAAATGCATGCTGGCTGAATTATCAAGAGTGTTTCAGAAGAGATTATGTTCAAAACTTGTCTACTCAATGAAAAAAAATAAAATCCTGGGCCTATGAAATACAGGGTAGAGTTAAATTCAGTTTTACTTTATGGGTAAAATTTCTACTGAGAATTTACTGTTTCTTTCATTATTATTATTATTATTACTGTTTCTTAAAACTTGATACAATAATAGATTTGAGAAGGACCTTACAATTGCCTCATGTATGCAGATAGGAAGACTGAGGACCAAGGATGTGAAACATCCATCCTAGCAGATCAGAGATGACAGTATGTCTGATCCCTACTTAATGCTGTACTGATGCCTCTGTACTCTTGGGTACTTGCTTAGCTTCAGCGTTCAATAAAGATCATTTATAGTCAGTATTTGTACATTGCTCCAGATATAGTGAATTAACCAAATTAAATGGAATATCATCTTAATAAGCAAAATAATGGTTGGGACTTAAATTAGGAAAATGTATTTTTTGTGTTGTCGAGTGGGACTAGGGAGTTTGGTTAGAGAGGTAAAAAGGGAAATTGGCTTCGTGTGATAATTTTAAAATAGAGTGTTTAAATTCAGTAAACAAACATTTATTGAAATCCAATTGTACTAGGATATATATATGTATATGTACATATATATGTATATATATATATATATATCTTTGTAACATATAAACAAATAGCATTCCATTGATTTGCTTATCAAATACTGAGTACCTACTATATATAAACTAGGTACTGGGTATAATTTTGAGCTTACATAAGTGAAAAAATACATGCTTGCAGAATTTTTCAAGGGACTGATGGTCAAGTTGAATGATTCGGTATGTACCAATTAACATGAAAATACAATTTCTGAGTAGTTCTTTGAAAATTATTGAGGCTTTTGTATAACATTACTGAAAGAACAATCTCAGAGTGTTTAAAAGTCAAAGTATTAGAGTGAAACATACATACTAGTCTACATTATAAAGCACTAATTTAAATAAGGAGAAATTGTGTCTTCTCTGGAAAAGATGTATAGAAGGAAATTGTGGGGAAAAAAAATCACTTCTATTGTATATTTCAGTCTTAAGAAACCACAACCAAAGTTAAGATTTCTTATTTCTTTCTAAAATTATAGTTAAAAAAATGTTAGCACCAGGTACTTTTTCATGAGTTAAAAATAATGAACAATGATATAAAAGCCAATATGAAATAAAAGTGAGCTGATGGAAAATGAAAATTTTTAGAAGAAATATGTATCAACTATAAAATGTCATCACTTAGTCTCATTTTAAGAAAGTTAGACATATTATCTGAAGCCATGCATTCTTGAATTTTTTTAAATATAAATCCAACAACCTATCCACTATTTTTTTGAGTAAAATCTTAAATTAAATTACTCCTTTGAAAGACTGGGCAAATTCAACTCATAAAATCATGTGTATGTACTAGAGATACCAATTTTATCATTAACTCAATTTTTTAAATAAAAAACGCTTAAAAAGTGGTAGCTTTCAAATAACATTTGAACCAGGTAGTTATGCTTGTCTGTTAAAGTAAACCACTCAATAAATATAGGACCTATATTTGGTAAACCATTACAAATGATTTACCAATAAAAGTCAAAAAGTATGCTACTTTTAACAACACAAGGCAAAATCATAAAAAGTGACATTCCTCTCTATATCTCTTCTACAAGAAGGCGTCTTCTCTTACCAAATCCATGACTTATACTTAGTGTTTGAGAGAAAAGAAATACCCACCACTTTGCTGCAAGATTCTTGAAGATTATAGACAATTTATTATTTATTCTAATTTATTTCTCTCTTCATTCCACTAACTTCACCTTCGGACTCTCATAGTGGCCATCTTTTCCATACAGCTTTTCTTCTGAATGGTTTTTAAAGCAGCCATCAGATTTTAACTCTCTAGTATTTGTTATTTTTCCCTTTCCTCTTTATAGCCTTTAATTGTGCACATTCTCTATAACTTTAAAACATAAATATAAATCCCTATCCAACATAGAAAACTCTTTTTTTTTTCCTCAGTGTTCTCGCTTTCATGTCTATATTAATAAATAGCAACTCTGATTGCCATTTCTGTTTCCTATACTCACTTCTAGGTTCATATTTCAAATGCCTTTGAGATATTTAAACTTGAAAATCCTACCTAAATCTCAAATTCAACATGCCTTGCATTGAGGTTATTAACCTCCATCCAAACCAACTCTACTTCCCAACTATTATGCCTTTGCCAGAGAAACCATGTCCAAATTATTAGGGTTCTGCACCTTGGGCCTTCTTTGATTTATATTTCCTATATCAAAATATGTTTCATTTCCAGAACTATTGTATTCAACTTTTATTTCAATAAGTATCACACAATTCAATAAAAGTAGCCAAATTTTAAGAAAAAACTTAACCAGTGATCAATTAGTTAAGACAAAAACAATTTCCAATTTAATTGCTTAAAAGGACTCTGCTCTGTATTCTCAATGATAGAACTGAAGGATATCTTCATTGCCTTGAGATTTCATTTAGAAACAGAAATTATCCACATCACAGAGGAACTAGAATATTTTTTAAATTTTTATTTGAATCACTATCCTTTACTAAATTAAAGAAAAATGAACATGTGAATTCAAAATCTTAGTTTTCCCCTATTTTTTAAGATATTTAATCATTTCTAATCCTTTCAGACTCTCATTGAATATACCTTACCTCTGAGAGCACTGGACAAGTCAGTTCTGTCCTTTGCATGCAATAATGAAATATTATCCAGGCACCCAACATAACTACAGATAATGGAGTGTTATATGTAAAAATGTGTACAGTGAACAAACATCAACCGGAAACAGAACCAGCTAGATTCCAGAAAAGTAGAATGTTACAGATGGTAGTAACATAAGGTTTATAAAAACACAAAATGCAGTATTTCTAACAAACATGCGTGTTTCCAAATTTTTTTAAATAAATAAGTTTTGTATAGTTTTATGTTTCCCCACCAAAGTTTCTCTCAGCACACAAACAGCTTTTCCTCTTTGGGTGTCTCCCAAACCTAGAATTAAGTATCCAAACTGTATACTTTAGAATCACCAAGATTTCTGTAATTGTTACAGCTTCTAGAATAACTCTGTTGTATAATCTTTTCTGAAGATTTTTTTTAAGTTCTTAATAGTCCTTTACCAGTTCTGTTCATTCTCTTAATAGCTCATTTGGTGGAAGAGAGAGATGTTGCTCAATAGTATTACAGCTGGCTTTCTCTAGTTGGTAAATACCTGAATATTATACTGGATTACACTTTTATTGGAAATACAACAAATAGCCTTGAGCCACTCTGCTGTTTCAAGGATTTTAAAAGTTCTCCCTCATCAAGTATTGACTTTTGCAACTTTTGCCACCAGGTGCAAATTGTATTTCAATGGCATGCTGATCTCCAGGAGAGGTTTGTTTATACATTTATTCTCCAGGGACACCAGATGTACAATGCTTTTTGTTCAAGAGATTCTGATGCTTTGTAGAGCTTTATGGAGACTTACAGTCAATGGCTGACTCTAGGGACTCACAAAAATCATACAGTACTCCATGAGAAGTAGCACTGATATTATATCACACTCAGTGGGGTATTGAAGCTGTGCAATAGAAGAAAAGCCACACAGACTAGAGTTGGATGGTAGTTTATGAAAAATAATTAAGGAGATCCTGTTTTCAAGACCTTGTCCATCCTGCTTTGGCCTTAATCACAAAATTATCATAGTGATAACAGATAAATACTAAAGCTTATCTTTTAAGACTATCAACCATCTTTAGATTTTGTAATTATACAATAAAATTCCAAGAACAATAGATCCTCTAGAGTATGTATTTTTTAATATCGTAAGTTTGATAATAAAACAGTCCCTATTTTATTTGCATAATATTAGAAATGAAACAAAACATCTTACACTGAAGACACTTTTGTAATGCGATAGAAAAAGTGGTGATGGTTTTAAGTATTGAACTCAAAATCTTTTAATATTAAAAATATATATTTATTTTTAATAAAGTTTGTAGAACTCCACCACCACATGTCAAAAAGACCTGAATATCAAGAACATTCTTATAGACATGTATACAGATTTGGAGAGCATTTACATCCCAAACTCCCTGTCTTTTTCATTTTGGAAAAATTGTTGAAAACAAAAACAAAGATTTGGGGTGTTTACAAAATTAAAAGTTTTATCACATCAATTCAGTTTAACTTGTATTTTTGATTACATGTTCCATGCCAGGCAGTCTGCTAGGCATGGAGAATACGCTAATTGGACAATTCCTACCTTGAAGAACTTAGGTTCTAGTGAGAGAGATGGATTTGTGAATACTTAATTCCAGTAGAATATAGAAGGAAGCCCAGGATGCACATGGTCAAACCTGGGTTTGGGGGAAGGTTTTTTCGGTAATATGGTATCTGATGGCAATTTCATATGGTTCAACATAATAAAACATTTTAGCTTTAGGAAAGAGAGAGAGTGTATTTTAAGAAAGTAACACTAAAAGCAGGCAGACCAGTTAGAAGGCTCTTGTAGTTAAAATATGGGTCAGAAGCTGGGTTAGCGAGAGGATAACACCCAGGAAGTGAGACCATGCTTAAATGACCACAGGATAAATCCACCTCATGCTATCATGGTTTCCCATGTTTACGTCTTTCCTTATCTTCTTGCTCACTCACACAAACTTTGCTAAATATTTGTAGGAATTCAAATGAAATCTATCAAGGTTCACCTTGACTATATTTTTTGAGTGACTTTATTCTTAGTGCACTAAAAACACTTTGAGACTCTCATTTTTAGTGTCTGCTGTCTCAGGAGTTGTTTTCTAAGGTAAATATTCTGTATTCTCAATGTGGTTTTGTTGTTTGGGGAGCAAAGCAGAAAGAAATAAACCCAAACTGTATTTTACTGTAGTTATCTAAAGAATGGTTTTTCATTTGCCATTGTTTCCTATATATCAATATAGCACACAAAAGAATTTGAAGTAACTGAGATATTTACATTTTAAAAATTCACTATAAATCTCTGCAATGTCTTTAATATAGACACATTAGGAAAATTTGAATCTAACCAGAGCTTTAGAATAATAATTTCATCTCTTTTATTAAAGACCACCAGGAGAACTAATAATTGAAATGTTATTTGTAACAGCCTGTGTTTTGGATCTAAATCTCATAAACTTTGTACTATTAGCATTGACCATTAATTTGCACTGCATCAATTGAATTTCTAGCAGCTTGGCAATAGAACTAAACTACTCCCAGGCAAGACTTATAAATAGACAATTATGTACCCTTCATGTACATAATTGATGTTCTGTATATGATAACAAAATATTATATTATCAACATAAACCTAACATACTCATTATGAACGATTGTCTCTGATTAATGTAAGCTTGCTTTATCTTTCTCTCCCTAATTTTTTATAATCTCTGACATAACTGGGTGCTATCACTATAAAATAATTTCCAAAGTAAGTGTGAGAAAGTACAGCATTTGGAAATTTAAAATGAGTAGATATCATTATGTCCTAGGCATCTCCAGATGAAATGGGATGGTGGAGGTAAGAAATTTTCACAGTCTTTGTACAGTGAAAGTCCACTTCATTTTGCATTAAATTTCTTTCAAAAATGTGAGAAGAATTTTGATTTCCAGCCAGTAGTCAAACTATGAGTTATAATGGAAGTACAAAGTAAATGTCTGAATGTTCTGGGGTAAATCTAATTTGAGAAACACAAATGTTTTTCAAACAGCTACTATTCCTTGGGCACTGTTTTAGGTCAAGATAATGTTCCTAACAGCATGGATCTTATAATCTAGTAAGACTGACAATAAATAAATAAATATTATTCTGGCCAAAAAGTTCTTTCGGTTTTTTTCTGTAAGATGGCTCTAGTAGCACTTAGTTGTCTTTAAGGTCATTCAAAACAATTTTGCTAGATTGATTACGCTTTATTATTTCAAGAAAGTTAAAAACGCAACTGGAATGCAAAAAAGACTTGTGCAGTGAATGGAGAATGTGCTGTGACTGATCGAATGTGTCAAAAGTGGTTTGCAAAGTTTCATGCCACAGATTTCTTGCTGGACCATGCTCCATGGTCGGGTAGACCAGTTGAAGTTGACAGTGATCAAATCGAGACATTAACTGAGAACAATCAACGTTATACCACATGGGAGACAGCTGACATACTCAAAATATCCAAATTACATTTTGAAAATCATCTGCACAAGCTTGGTTATGTTAATCACTTTGATGTTTGGGTTCCACATAAGTTAAGTGAAAGAAACCTTCTTGACCGTATTTCTGCATGTGATTCTCTACTTAAAAGTAACAAAAACGTTCTGTCTTTAAAACAAATTGTGATAGGCAATGAAAAGTGGATACTGTACAATAATGTGGAATGGAAGAGATGGTGGGGTAAGTGAACTGAACCACCACCAATCACACCAAAGGCCAGTCTTCAACCGAAGAAGGTGATGTTGTGTATATGGTGGGATTGGAAGCGAGTCCTCTACTATGTGCTCCTTCCGGAAGACCAAAAGATTAATTCCAAAAGTACTGCTTCCAATTAGACCAACTGAAAGCAGCACTCAACGAAAAGTGTCCAGAATTAATCAACAGAAAATGATAATCTTCCATCGGGATACCACAAGACCGCATGTTTTTTGATGACCAGGAAAAATCTGTTACAGCTTGGCTGGGAAGTTTTGATTCATCCACCATATTCACCAGACATTGCACCTTCGGACTTCCATTTATTTTGGTCTTTACAAAATTATCTTAATGGAAGAAATTTCAATTCCCTGGAAGGCTGTAAAGGTCACCTGGAACAGCCCTTTGCTCAAAAAGATAAAAAGTTTTGGAAAGATGGAAATATGAAGTTGCCTGAAAAATGGCAGAAAGTAGTGGAACAAAAGGGTGAATGCATTGTTCAATAAAGTTCTTGGTGAAAATGAAAAATGTGTCTTTTATTTTTACCTAAAAACCGAAGGCAATTCTTGGCCAACCCAATATTTACATATCAGTTATAGTGATAAATTATGTATAGAGAATAAATCAGTAGAAGGGTAATGAGTGCCTGGAGGTTGTATTTTATATAGTATGGTCAGGAATAGTTTCTCTGTGCATTTAACAGTTGAGCTCTTTGACTAGTGAGAATGGGTAAGCCATGCAAAGGTCTGGGGCAAGAGGGTTTCATAGTATAGAACAGCAAGTACGAAGGCCCTGGATTGGGAATTACTTGGACTCTATAGGTAAGGAAGAAAGGCAATGCATTTGAAGCTTTGAGAGAAGGGAGAGTGGATGAAGATGATGATGTCCAAGAGGTTCAAAGTCTCAAATTGAGTAGGGCTGTTAGATTTGAATAAGAGGTTGGATTCAAAGTTCTCACATACAATGCAACAGGAATATTTTTTTCCTCTCTCTTAAATACATATCCAGAATCTGACCACTTCTCAGAGCATCTATCACTATAGTTCTATTCAAGCCACTATAACTTTCCATCTGGAATTTTATAATGCTCTCTTAATTTATATCCCTGCTTTTCACACTTACATTGTGTTCTTAACAGATCGTTCAGTGATCCTTCTAAAACAGAGCTATCTCGATGGCCCACGTACTGAGACTTTGAGTAAACTAGAAAAGGATAGTCACCATTTATATTTGAAAACTGAGCACCATCTGGGCAGGAGAATTAGAAAAATTATCCCCCTAGGATTTCAATCTCTCATGTCCTCTCTGCCAAGCTTCTATGCAGTGCACAAAGCACACAACTGCAGAAGATGACTTCCCAGGCCATGCCTATGTCCCTTTCCAGCTTTATACTTCTCCCTTGTACTTATCTTCTAAAATACTACTTGAGGGCTTCCCTGGTGGTGCAGTGGTTGAGAGTCCGCCTGCCGATGCAGGGGACACGGGTTCGTGCCCCAGTCCAGGAGGATCCCACATGCCGCAGAGCGGCTCGGCCTGTGAGCCATGGCCGCTGAGCCTGTGTGTCCGGAGCCTGTTCTCCGCAACGGGAGAGGCCACAGCAGTGAGAAAAAAAAAAATTAAAATACTACTTGACTGATTTGTTATTGTCTTCCTCCACTCTCTACCCCCACTAGTATGCCAGTTCCATGAGGGCAGATAATTTGATTGTTTTGCTTACCACTTTAGCCTCAACTCCCAGAATAGTCCTGGAACATGGCAGAGTCTCAATAAATATTAGGTAAATGAATGATGAATATCACTGTAGCATTTTAAACATCCTGGTTGCTATTGGAGAGTGGATCTTAAAGTACTAAGTGTGGTAGTAGGGAAACCCCTTTGAAACAATTTCAAGAATCTGAGCCATGGTCCCTTGTATTAGGCTGATGGTGGGAGAAATGGAAAGAAGTAGGTGAATTCAGAATCTGTTTTGATTGGTAAGCAGATAACACTTGCAGACAGATTGGATATGAAAAAATAGGGAAAAAGAAAGAATCTAGGGTGACTTCTAAGGGTTTGATTTGAATAATTAGGTAGATGGGAAAGCAATTTACTGAAATGAGAAACAGGGAGAAGAGATTTGACTGCTAATGGATGTACATGCGGGGAAACTAGGGCAGATATCTCTCAGTTGATTTTCTTTTATTTCTCTCTTCCTTTTCTCCTTTTTCTTTGATGAACCAAATATAACAATTGTTTCCTTTATGGTTTTTCAAATCCTTTTGAATTTATGCTCAGAAAAACTTTCTTCTGAGGTAATTATGTATATTTTTAATATTTTAATATTTCATGTTTTTTTGTATTTAAATTGATTCATTACTTGGAATTTATTTAGACATATAACATAGAGTTCTGATTTAATTTTTCCCAAACATTTAACCAATTACCTCAGAAACATTTGTTCATCTGTTGAATAACTCCTTCTTATTTTACATATTTTAAATATAACTTTTTTTTAATATACCAACTTATTATATATGCTTGAATATGCTTGTGGAATTTCTCTTCTCTTAATGTTAACATTAAATAACATATTTTTTTCAATTAATGTAGTTTCCTTATTTTTCTTATTTTCAAAGTTGGATGAGTTGTTCTTAACCATTTATTCTCCCTAATAAATCCCTTTAGGATTCTAATCCATTCTTTATATTGATACTTCAGCCAAATTAACTCATTTAAATAATCTAGACTCTACTATTCTTCCAAGCTTCTCCTCTTTCCCACTGAAGTTTTCTCTGTGGTTCAACCATAAAGGGATATTTAGGGTTCATATATTTGCCTTATACTTGCTATGTACCTCTTTAGGACATTTTTTCTTCTGCCTAGGGAACATTGTTCTCTCCCTTCTAGACACAAATTAGAGGCCAATGCCTCTATCAAAGTTAGTTTAGTGGTTCTGTTACTAGTGTCTTTAGACATATCTATCATCTCTTTATACTAATTTCAAAATATTGTAATTTCTTACACTTGTGTCTTTGTTAATAACTAAACGTGAATGTCGTCAGGTGTTATCCCTATTTGTACCTCCAGAATTGCTCACATTTCCTGTCATTTAGTAAGTGTTAGATACATATTTGTTTAATGAATAAATATATAAAGATTGCTATTTTGTATGAGACATGACACCAAAAAACTCCTAGAAGAGAAAATATATAAAATATTCTCTGATGTAAATTGTAGCAAAGTTTTCTTCAGGTAGTCCCCCAAGGCAAAAATAAAAGTAAAAATAAACAAATAGGACCTAATCAATCTAAAAAGATTTTGCACCTCAAAAAACATCATAAACAAAATGAAAAGGCAACCTACAGAATGGGAGAAAATTTTTGCAAATGATGTGACCAACAAGGGGTTAATTTCCAAAATATGCAAACAGCTTATGTAACTCAATATCAAAAAAACAAACAACCTAATCAAAATATGGGGAGAAGATTACCTTAAATGTAAATGGATTAAATGCTCCAACCAAAAGACACAGACTGGCTGAATGGATACAAAAACAAGACCCATACATATGCTTTTACAAGAAACCAACTTCAGACATAGGGACACATACAGACTGAAAGTGAGGGGATGGAAAAAGATATTCCATGCAAATGGAAGCCAAAAGAAAGCTGGAGTAGACATATCAGACAAAATAGACTTTAAAATAAAGACTATTACAAGAGATGAAGGACACTACATAATGATCAAGGGATCAATCCCAGAAGAAGATATAACAATTGTAAATATTTACGCATCCAACGTAGGAGCACCCCAATACATAAGGCAAAAGCTAACAGCCTTAAAAGGGGAAATCGACAGTAACACAATCATAGTAGGAGACTTTAACACCCCACTTTCACCAATGGACAGATCATCCAAAATGAAAATAAATAAGGAAACACAAGCTTTAAAGGACACATTAGGCAAGACGGACTTAATTGATATTTATAGGACATTCCATACAAAAACAACAGAATACACTTTCTTCTTAACTGCTCATGGAACATTCTCCAGGATAGATCATATCACGGGTCACAAATCAAACCTTGGTAAATTTAAGAAAATTGAAATCGTATCAAGTATCTTTTCTGACCACAACACTAGGAGAGTAGATATCAATTACAGGAGAAAAAGTGTAAAACATACAAACACATGGAGGCTAAACAATATGCTACTAAATAACTGAGAGATTATTGAAGAAATAAAAAAATACCTAGAAACAAATGACAATGAAAACACAATGACCCAAAACCTATGGGATGCAGCAAAGCAGTCTCTAAGAGAGAAGTTTATAGCAGTACAATCCTACCTCAAGAAACTAGAAATATCTCAAATAAACAATCTACCCTTAGAGATAAGCAATCACAGAAAGAAGGAAAAAAAAAAGTTAGCACAAGGAAAGAAATCATAAAGATCAGATCAGAAATAAATGCAAAAGAAATGACGGAGACAATAACAAAGATCAATAAAACTGAAAGTTGTTTCTTTCAGAAGATAAACAAAATTGATAAACCATTAGCCAGACTCATCAAGAAAAAAGAGAGAAGACTCAAATCAACAGAATTAGAAATGAAAAAGGAGAAGTAACAACTGACACTGCAGAAATACAAAGGATCATGAGAGACTAGTACAGCAACTATATGCCAATAAAATGGACAACCTGGAAGAAATGAACAATTACTTAGAAAAGCACAACCTTCTGAGACTGAACCAGGAAGAAATAGAAAATATAAACAGACCAATCACAAGCACTGAAATTGAAACTGTGATTAAAAATCTTCCAACAAACAAAAGCCCAGGACCAGATGGCTTCACAGGTGAATTCTATCAAACATTTAGAGAAGAGCTAACACCTATCCTTCTCAAACTCTTCCAAAACATAGCAGAGGGAGGAACACTCCTAACCTCATTCTACAAGGCCACCATCACCCTGATATCAAAACCAGACAAAGATGTCACAATAAAAGAAAATTACAGACCAATATCAGTGTTGAACATAGATGCAAAAATCCTCAACAAAATACTAGCAAACAGAATCCAGCAGCACATTAAAAGGATCATACACCATGATCAAGTGGAGTTTATCCCAAGAATGCAAGGATTCTTCAGTATATGCAAATCAATCAATGTGATACACCATATAAACAAACTGAAGAACAAAAAGCATATGATAATCTCAATAGATGCAGAAAAAGCTTTCAACAAAATTCAACACCTATTTATGATAAAAACTTTTCGGAAAGTGGGCACAGAGGGAACTTACCTCAACATAATAAAGTCCATATATGACAAACCCACAGCCAACAACGTTTGCAATGGTGAAAACCTGAAACCATTTCCTCTAAGATCAGGAAGAAGACAAGGTTCTCCACTCTCATACTATTTTTCAGCTTAGTTTTGGAAGTGTTAGCCACAGCAGTCAGAGAAGAAAAAGAAATAAAAGGAATCCAAATTGGAAAAGAAGAAGTAAAACTGTCACTGTTTGCAGATGACATGATACTATACATAGAGAATCCTAAAGATACTACCAAAAAACTACTAGAACTAATCAATGAATTTGGTAAAGTAGCAGGATACATAATTAATGCACAGAAATCTCTTGCATTCCTATACACTAATGACAAAAAAATCTGAAAGAGAAATTAAGGAAACATTCCCATTTACCACTGCAACAAAAAGAATAAAATACCTAGGAATAAACCTACCTAAGGAGACAAAAGACCTGTATGCAAAAAACTATAAGACACTGATGAAAGAAATTAAAGATGATACAAACAGATGGAGAGATATACCATGTTCTTGGATTGGAAGAATCAATATTGTGATAATGACTATACTACACAAAGCAATCTACAGATTCAGTGCAATCCTTATCAAGCTACCAATGGCATTTTTCAAAGAACTAGAACAAAAAATGTCACAATTTCTATGGAAACACAAAAGACCACGAATAGCAAAAGCAATCTTGAGAAAGAAAAACGGAGCTGGAGGAATCAGGCTCCCCAACTCCAGACTATACTACAAATCTATAGTAATCAATACAGTATGGTACTGGCACAAAAACAGAAATATAGATCAATGGAACAGGATAGAAAGCCCAGAGATAAACCCACACACAGAAGGTGACCTTATCTTTGACAGGAGTCAAGAATACACAATGGAGAAAAGACAGCCTCTTCAATAAGTGGTGCTGGGAAAACTGGACAGCTATATGTAAAAGAATGAAATTAGAATACTTCCTAACTCTGTACACAGAAATAAACTCAAAATGGATTAAAGACCTAAATGTAAGGCCAGACACTATAAAACTCTTAGAGGGAAACATAGGCAGAACACTCTCTGACATAAATCACAGGAAGATCCTTTTTGACCCACCTCCTAGAGAAATGGAAATAAAAACAAACATGAACAAATTGGACCTAATGAAACTTAAAAGCTTTTGCACAGCAAAGGAAACCTTAAACAAGATGAAAAGTCAATCCTCAAAATGTGAGAAAATATTTGCAAATGAAACAATTGACCGAGGATTAATCTCCAAAATATACAGCTCATGTAGCTCAATATAAAAAAACTAACAACCCAATCCAAAACTGGGCAGAAGACCTAAATAGACATTTTTCCAAAGAAGATATACATATTGCCAAGAAACACATTGGCATTGAAAGAATGCTCAACATCATTAATCATTAGAGAAATTCAAACCAAACTACAATGAGATATCATCTCACACCGGTCAGAATGGCCATCATCAAAAAATCTACAAACAATAAATGCTGGAGAGGGTGTGGAGAAAAGGGAACCCTCTTGCACTGTTAGTGGGAATGTAAATTGATACAGCCACTGTGGAGAACAGTATGGAGGTTCCTTAAAAAACTAAAAATAGAACTACCATATGACCCGGCAATCCCACTACTGGGCATATACCCTGAGAAAACCATAATTCAAAAAGAGTCATGTACCAAAATGTTCATTGCAGCTCTATTTACAATAGCCAGGACATGGAAGCAACCTAAGTGTCCATCAACAGATGAATGGATAAAGAAGATGTGGCACATATATAACAATGGAATATTAATCAGCCATAAAAAGAAATGAAATTGAGTTATTTGTAGTGAGATTGATGGACCTAGAGGTGTCATACAGAGTGAAGTAAGTCAGAAAGAGAAAAACAAATACCATATGCTAACACATATATATGGAATCTAAAAAATGGTTCTGAAGAACCTTGGGGTAGGGGAAGAATAAAGACACAGTTGTAGAGAATGGACTTGAGGACATGGGGAGGAGGAAGGGTAAACTGGGACGAAGAGAGAGAGTGACATTGACATATACACTCTCCCAAATGTAAAATAGATAGCTAGTGGAAAGCAGCTGCATAACACAGGTAGCTCACCTCGGTACTTTGTGACCATCTAGAGGGTTGGGATAGAGCAGGCGGGAGGGAGGGGGTACGGGGATATATGTATACGTATAACTGATTCACTTTGTTGTACAACAGAAACTAACACAACATTGTAAAGCAATTATACTCCAATAAAGATGTTAAAAAAAAAAAAATGGGCAGAAGACCTAAGTGGGCATTTCTCCAAAGAAGACACACAAATGTCCAATAGGCACATGAATAGATGCTCAACAGTGCTAATTATTAGAGAAATGCAAGTCAAAACTACAATGAGGTATCACCTCACACCAGTCAGAATCACCATCATTAAAATGTCTATAAATAATAAATACTGGAGAGGGTGTGGAGAAAAGGGAACCCTCCTCCACTGTTGGTGGGAATGTAAATTGTTGTAGCCACTATGGAAAGGAGGTAAGGAGGTTCCTTAACAAACTAAAAATAGAGCAACCATATGATCAGCCAGTCCCACTCCTAAGCATACATCTGGAAATGACGAAAACTCTAATTTGAAAAGATACATTCACCCTAATATTCATAGCAGCACTGTTTACATACAGTAGCCAATACATGGAAGTACCCTAAGTGTTCATCAACAGATGAGTGGATAAAGAAATTGTGGTATGTATATGCAATGGAATACTACTCAGCTATAAAAAAGAACAAAATAATGCCATTTGCAGCAACATGGGTGGACCTAGAAATTACCATACTAAGGGAAGTAAGTCAGACAGAGAAAGACAAATACTATATAACACTTATATGTGGAATCTGAAAAAATTACAAATTTATTTTCAAAACAGAAACAGACTCACAGACTTAGAAAGCAAACTTAGGGTTATCAAAGGTGAAAGGATGGGTATAAATTAGGAGCATGGGATTAACAGATACTCACTAGTATATACAAAATAGATAAGCTACAAGGATTTACTGTATAACACAGGGAACTATATTCAATATCTTATAAAACATATAATGGAAAATAATCTGAAAAAGAATATGTATATACCTGAATCACTTTGCTGTAAACCTGGAATTAGTATAATATTGTAAGTCAACTATACTTCAATAAAAAAAAAAAAAAAAAGATTCTTAGTTTGGCCTCCATCATTCTTCACTTTCGCAGACTAAAATGCCTTAGTTCTTTTAAGTTTTTATATGACACTTCACAACTCTAGAAACACCAGTTTGTAACTATTTCTCAACTGTAACCTACTAAATGTTAAAAAAAAGCAGAATTGATCTTTATTTTCTTAGCGTAGACATTATAATTCTGTTGCTCACAGCTTTAAAACTGTCTTAGCTTTTTAAATAGCATGTCACTTTAAGAGTTTCTATGAAGTTTGTAGCCAGCCTCAACCCCCAAGTCCTTTTCATTGACTTACTGTTTTGCCCCACTCATCCATCCTTAACTAAACACTTTTTTAAATGCAAAAATATACATATACGTGTGTTTAAATTTATCTTTTTATTCATTCTAGACCATAGAGATCATTTAAAACTATGATTTAATTATCAAACATAGTACTATCTATTGCACTCAAATCTAAAATTCGTTAAGTATGTTTTCTATTTCTTCTCTCTAGTTGATTATATGAACGTTGAACATCCGGTGCCTTGTGGTATGGCATTGGAGACCCTAGCATTTGATTGATTATTCAACCAAACTATGTTTTTCAAAGGATTTGTAAGTTTTGTGAGAGACTTTGCCAAAAGCTTTTCTGAATCTAAGACATCTTCATCTATCTTCTTAGTAATCCTGTTAAAACCCTATTTTAGACTGGCTTAATAGAAGATAGAAATAACAAATCCTAGATCTGAATGCTATTTTTAATACATGTTATCATGTAGAAACCATAGTTAGAAAAGGCTCTGGTACTATTTTTGTGTAATTCTCTCATTTCTGCCCTCTCCATTGTGTCAGCTTCATCTGCAGGATGACTTCTCTCATGATAGCCAAAAGGCTGCAGCAGTTTAAGCTTCTGTAACCATATCATCCAGACAGAAAGAGTGTCTCAGTGCCAGCACTGTTGGAGAGAGTCTTGGGCTTTGAGTGGATTGAACCATTCCTTTACTGCTTTATTCCTCCCCAGAAAATCATGCAATGACTACTTAGGCCTGGGTTACCTGAATCAATCAGTGTCCATGGACAGGAGGCTGCATTGAGCATAGAGTCAACACTTCTCAAAACCCATTGCTGTTATGCAGGGTAAAAGGAGTTGAGGAAAAAACTCAGCAATGTCTCCAGAAGACAAAAACCTAGATACAGACAAACACATAGGCAGTATATGAGTGGTCAGTTTTGAGATAGTTGAAAGCTTTCTGGCTGGAGTGATTCAAAAGGCATTGTGTACATGGTCACATGTGAATGAAATTTACAAGGTTGAGAATATTTTCTTATATGGGACAATAGAAGGAATATTTCAGGGAGAAGGAAGAATATTGGGTCATTTTCTAATTTTATTGGCCAATATCTAACATCTTTGTTTCAGCCTTCTTGATGCATCCAATTTTAAAGTTTGTGGGAAATGTACTGAGAAATGGTGGGTCTGTGACCATGTTTTCTTTCCTTTCACCATAAAAACCCTCAGGGGCTGTGTGTTTGTCTGAGCAAGCTGTCAGCCAATTAGAGTTTACCGCTGGAGAAGAAACTGAGAAAGTTAATCCTGCTCCTTCAAGGCATAGTTAGAAAGAAAACATAAATCTTAAGTAGTACACATTATTTCATCCACTGAGAACCAAGAGAAACTAGTTAAGCAGGAAGAAGAGAGGACAGTTTTTTTTTTATTTCTTTTGGTGGTACGCGGGCCTCTCACCGCTGTGCCCTCTCCCATTGTGCAGTACAAGCTCCAGACGCGCAGGCTCAGCGGCCATGGCTCACAGGCCCAGCCGCTTCGTGGCATGTGGAATCTTCGCGGACCGGGGCCCGAACCCACATCCCTTGTATTGGCAGACGGATTCTCAACCACTGCGCCACCAGAGAAGCCCGACAGGACTGTTTTAATGGGCTTATTTAAACAGGAAAACCACAGCATACCCAGAAGTCATTTCTTTCCCATGGCCTAGAATTTAGAAGGAGGAAGGCATTAATGAGTTGAAACTGACATTTAAAACCCCCTTCTTCAGTATTTTACATATTAGAAATGCTATAATTTGAAGATGATTGTACTAGAAGTCAGGGGCTATGTATCCTCTTCCAATGTTAATGACTTTATGCAAGGCCTTTACCCTTTCTTGTCTTCTGAGTCCTCCTGTGTAAAAGAAACGTAGTAATGACTGCCACGGATTCACTAAAGTGGTAATGATATACCTACTGAGAAATAAAATATCCTTGTATTTAACCAGCATATAGTCTATTTAATCTTTTTCACTTCCAGGTCACAGTCTTTAGGATCAGAAAGCCAACACAAATCACTTGTGTCATGTCATATCATGCACAAGCCAGTGGACAGGCTGTATCCACACCATCCAAGGAAGTCTTCTAAAAATATGTTTATTGAATCCTCACTTATGGAATCTTCAGATTCAGTTGGTCTAGGGTAAGAGCAAAGAATCTGTACTTTTAAAAAATCTCCCTAGATGATTCTGATTCTCGGGTTTGGTAACCATTGATCTCATCCAACCATGTTATTCAGAAGATAAGAAAACTGGTTTTAATTAGAAGAACTGAGTAAGGTTTAGACATCCAGTCAATTGCCCAGAAACACTAATCTATAACAAATTCTAAGACATTATGTGAGTGCTAAAATATCATTTATAATGTTAAAAATGAGAGAAATTATATGAAAACTTTTTGGTATATAGAAGAAATGTTTTAGTAATAAATTTCTTGGAGTGTTTAGGAGTGGGGAGAAAAGAAAATTAAAACCACCAAGTGACATTAGTAACTACATTGAGCCTCCTCTGCTCTGGAGAAGAATCTCTTTATTGCAAAAAAAAGGAAAAAAAAGAATTGTGAGTCTGTAAGTTGAGCCAGCCTAGCAGTGATCCTCTTTCTCCTCAGTTACCCTGAACAGAGCTCGGTTGCTCCTCTAAATAAATGGAGAACAGAGACTTCCAGTGAATTGATTTTAAGGGGCCATCTAGCATGCCCTCATGTCTCCATCCAGTCCCATAGAGTGGCCTCCTAAAAGCCGTACAACTAATCTCGTGCAGATTTGAGACTATACTCAATGTCTTTATTTCCAAGTCCAGACTCATTTGAACACCTCATACCATTCCACATGCATCTATCTTTAAAAATACTTTTGCAAAGTTACTTTCAATTACTGAATAGCCAGTGCTTCACAGTAACAGATCCTAACTCCACTTCCATCAGCTTTAAGTAAAGATGGTCATGTGAGTCTGTACTTGCAGGGCAATATATGTACGGTTAGAGCCTTATGTTCAGGCTCCAAATCAGCCCCTGGGAACTGCTGACTAGAGCTAGGGAAGATCAGCAAAGAAGGAAAGGCAATAAAAATGCCATATTCTGGGAAAAAATATTAACTGGCTGTATCCTAAAATTTATATATGTGTGGATATACTCATGTGTGTGTAACTCTAGTCATATGTTTATGACTACATAACTACTACACTTATTCACCACTGGTTGCCTAGTTTTTATAAAGTTGGTCACGACAGGTGACATGACTCCTTAAACCCTTAGAGTCAATGCAGACATATCTCAGTTTAAGAAACTTGATAAACAAAATTTAGACTTGCAGTCTATAAGTCAAAGGATAATTATTTGCACTAAGAAAAGATTTTTAGAAATTAAACCCTCCTTTTAAATAGAAATTCTCCTACTTCATTTAACATCTGTATTTTGTTCAAAAATTATCTGATAGATAATCCAGAGGACACTAACCTAAAGCTAAAATATTTGAACACATTATGAATAGAAGATCTACCCAAATTTGCAATGATGAGGTCATGTGGTCATAGCTTTCCAAAAATTTTCTGTGTGGTGGGGAATCTAATCTTCAAAGACTTCATACATGGGGAACAATGTGTTCTGGGAAAGAAGTCAAGAAAATATTCCATACCTCTGAAGATTTGCAAAGCATTTTAGCATGATTAAGGCTCTGAAAATGCCTGCTGCATATAAGCTGTTTAATTTTTCTCTACCGTTTCCCCCCAAGCTTGTATGACCACAGAACAATTTAACACAAAACTTATTAAATACCGCCTTATACTACTGTTCAGACAATTGTAGATCCAAATCAAATAGAAAACAGATTTTACACCTTTCATGACAATAATATATGGCATTTTAACTAGATTTGTGAGCTTCTTAAGAGCTCGGTCTATACACTATATTCTCTGCAAGATCTAAAGCTGTGTTGGGCCTATAATGGGTGCCTAATCGCCAAATTCTAAATAAATCATTGAGCAATCAGTCTTTGGCATATACTTGAAATGGGAAAAAAAAGGGAAAAATCTTTTGTCCTTTTAGAAACAAAGTTATTTTTGTCTTCAGAAATATGAAAATCATGCTCATTGTTATTTCAATTTGTAGCCTGCAAATCAGCTGATCATAACTTGTTTAAGGCAGGAACAAAAGTGACTAGATTTGTCTGCCCACCTGAAGGAAAATAGAAAATTGTGCCTTGTCAGCAGAGACTGTAATGACACATGTTAAGATAGCAACATGTAATAGAAAGAGATGAATTTCAACTCTGCCGCTAGTAGCTGCTCTGTGTCCCAGGAGGCTGAACTCCGTGGGTTGCATATTTAGGCTCTTTTTCTCTCTGACTTCAGCCAACAGGATGCAGGATGAAAGTTGGGTGAGGGTGTTCAATCCTTTTCTTTTCTTCTTTTCAAGTAACTGTGGTTTGGCAGTGGCCTTTTACTTAAGGCCACTTGGCCTATCTGGTGGCATACCCTTGGGTTTCAGAAACTGCTCTCTCCCCTTTGTTCTTTCAGGTCAAGGGATGAAAATGGCTCTTAACTGTTATCAGCCAGAATATATAGCATGATTTCTTGTTATTTTTCCTAAACCTTGCCTACAACTTTGTGAATAGCCCCTCTATTAAATTCTCTCTGGTTATCTAGTTTGTGTGTATGCCATCTCTATCTTTCCAGGAACCTAACTGATAAATTAGGTATGTGGTGACTTTGTACAACTAATGGATTTCTTTTAGCCTCAGTTTCTTTACCTGTGAAATGGGGATAATAACATCTATCCTTTCTACCTCATAAACCTGGGGGAAATTTTAATGAGTCAATGTTGTTTCTTATTTCCTTTCCCACCTTTTTAATTCTAGAAGGTGACCAGGAAAAACTGTGTGCAAACTAAGTCTTGCCCTTGTTTCAGATAAGAGATATTCTCCTGTGGAACAGAATTCCCAGACTGAGCCCTGTGGTGGTCAAAATCTATGCAATACTCTTCAAATAGTACATATTGTGTGCATGTGTGGAGAGCTTGTGCAGTAACTTTGAAGAGAAGGGAGATCTACACAGAAGAGATGCCCAGACTAGAGGCCTCTCACTGAGTAACAGTGATATAGAAAACCTGAAGACCTTTCTTTTTGTAACTAACTCACAAGGTCCATCCTCTAGGGCACCTGGAAGTAAGAGTACTCCTGCACCAAATATGAGACCATCAAATACATCATCAAATAAGATAATGATGTACTATTGCAGTGAAGTCACCCATACGTCTTCAAGTATACCGTGTGGATGATGAGATGCTTTCTGGGAACCTGATGGCTAAAAGTTGATTTGAAATAATAATGAGGATAACCATTCACAGTCAATAAATATTTGTTGAATTTTCATATATCAGCCTTGTTGTGCTAGACACATCTAACTATAATATTTGCTTATTTAAGGTAAAGTAACTCAAAATCAAGAGAAAACTATTAGACATAAAGTTTTCCTGATATGCTAGTCTATGTTGCTCATTTTGTTTGCATCAAAGTGAGTAATCAGGTGAAAATAGCTTTCATATCCTTTCCTTAGAATAGAGATAGCATTTGTGATTTAACTCTAAGACCCTTCTTTCTGATATGCAATGTTCTCACATTGTAATAGTAAACTGAAGGGTAGAAAAAGGATGATTGCTTTCATCTGCTTCTCCACTCCATGCAATGTTTTATATGTCCTTCTCTAAGGTTTATGCATAGCTAAAGAGGATGCTAATTACACAGAGAGATGGGTCCTTGGTTGAAGGTAGATTAGTAACAGTAGTTCTTCGATAGAACCATTAAGTGAAGGCTCCTTCAAGTTTTTATTTGTTTAATTGATTTCATCAAAATCACATATAATCAGATCAATAACTAAGAGAAACCTTTGGCGGTAACTAATTAACAATACATGAGATCTATCCATATATAATAATATTGAACTGCTATGTGTCAGATAAAACAAGCACCATACACCATATATATCATACACACACACACACACACACACCCCCCCCAATAAGCCAGTATAAAACATAGTGACTCTGTACAGCTATTGTATTTAGGATTGGAAGAATTTACTCAGTTTTTACTACTATTCTTCCATGTTTATTTCATCATTTGCTTTATGTTTTATTAAGTGGAGTGGGAGAAAGCCATAAATAAAACATTATTATTTATGGCAAATCTGTTGTGTGTGGCTCAATAAACTGGACTGAAGTTTCTTAGGCAGGGCCCCAAACTCAGTGAAATTAGATGATTTATTGAGCTCCTCAAAAACAAACTTGAAAAAGTCTATAACAAGGCTGTAGTCAATAGTCATCATAGTAATCATAAAAGTGTTGACTTGTTGTAAGTGTTAAATAAATTTCACTTTTATATGGTGTCTCACACAGTAATATCCTTCAGGGATAAAGCACATTCCCTGTTGCCTTACCTTTGGCTTGAGACAAGAAACATGGCATAGACCAGCATGAACTCAAAGCTCAACTAAAATTAAGCACCTTAATTTACATCTAACTAAAAGGTATTTAATATACATGCTAAGGAGACAGGATTACTGTATCTTAAGGACCTCCATCTGCAGAATTGTAGGCACTGAATTTCCCTCTCAAAGTAGAGAGCTACTTTGGTTACTTTAAGGAAGTTGAGATTTTTCTGAGCAAATTGTAGACAAGATTTCTGAATGATCTTTCATCTTTTCTGCATGCACATAAGAAAACATAAAGTTTAAAATTTCCAGCCATGGCTGCATAAACTATAAACTCCTACACATGTTCTCCTATTCTCTAGCAGAGACATGTAGTTTGCTTTTTATTTTTTTCTAAACCTTCTCAATTGTCTCTCATCACTGATAAAGCAGAAAGGTGGTAGAAGTGCATAGAATGTTTTTGGGCTTTTCAGAAGACCTAGCTATATAAACTAAAATAACCAAGCCTCCAGCAATTGATAAAATCAACCACAAAAACTCCTGCACCAAATATGAGACCTCTTTTTTTCCCCCACAAAGTCCAGTAACCCTGCTACCTGATATATGCAAGGTGTGATTAGAAAGAAAGAAGAGGGAGCTAGAACTTTACTGTATGTGGCCAATGGCTATAGCAAAACTTCCTAAGCGTGGATCAAGTGTTTCGTAATCCTTGAGATGGGCATGTTAGTATTTGCCTTGTCTACCTCACAGTGT
This sequence comes from Globicephala melas, assembly GCF_963455315.2. Lineage (NCBI taxonomy): Eukaryota > Metazoa > Chordata > Mammalia > Artiodactyla > Delphinidae > Globicephala > Globicephala melas. The sequence goes on from NC_083314.1 coordinate 116,094,438, forward strand.
TGTAGTAAAACTCTAAAGAGATCATTTTTGTGGTAAAAGTGCTTTGAATACTGTGGAGTGCTTTAAAAAATGTCTCTCCCTTTTCGTCTCAAAAGTTCAAAGTGACAGCTGGAGAGCAGGCAATGACCAGAATTGGATAAAAGATGGAGATTAAGCAGAAGCATGCAAGAAGGTGGCCCCTTTGATCACCTACTCTACACTCCCATTCTTATATCTCTTCAAGAAGGATAAAAATAAACTGATTGGTCTGATTCCAGGACATGTATGGCCATAGTTAATCATGAGAGAGTTCATAATTCATTGAAAGCCCACACAAGAGTATGGCATGTTCTTCTGTCTCCTCACCTTATAAAGTCTAAAGCATAAGAGAGTAGTCCTGGCCATCCTTCCCCTTTCTCCCTTGCATCTTAAATATTGACTCTCTCTTCTTTTTCATCTCCTGAGATTCTATAATGACAACCAGAATACAAAAATATTATAAATTTAGGTTAGGATTTAGTATCCTAAGGATTAGAGGGTAAAACTTTGCATTGGGGTTTGGGCAAAAGCCCAGATGACAATAATGTGATTTTGGTTCCTCTGCCATTGTTACTTTCACAAATTCTTCTCTTGAGTGCATTGTGAGAAAAAATGGTTATGGTCTGGGGTGGGATTCAGATACTATTCTTTCCCTGGTCATATTGTCAAAACATTGCTTTGATTTATGGCGCATACCACCAAAATTCCCTGTACTATTATTTATTGAACAAATGTGTTGTTCTAGACATAGGAGATACAGATGTTTACAAGGCAGATGAGGATCTTGCTCTCGTGGAATGTGTGTTCTATAGGGGAGGAGCGCCAAAACATGTTATATACGTATACCTCTACAGAGAGGGAGAGAGGAGAAGAGGAGATGGGCAGGTGGGGGGGGGGTGACTAGGTGATTATTTCTTGTTGGTTGAGCAAGGAAGCTCTTTCTAAGGAGGTCACGTTAAGGTCAAGGAAAGGACATCGAAAAAGAGAAGGGCCCAGGAGACCAATCAGTGGAGCCAAGAAGACGGCAGAGAAGGATCAGTTAGTGAGGTGGAGGAAAACCATGAGGGGTGGCATCCCTGTGTTTCAGAGCCCTTCTACTTAGGTAAATAAAGATTTATTCTTGCCATCAAACAATGTCCGCAGTTGATGAGTATTAAGGGAAAGAGTTTCAGAAGTTTTATAAGATGTCTTACCAAAACCATTTGTGAAAGAATCCTTATTTCATAGCTCTGGTTCCTTCGCTATGCTAGTGAAGCAGCATTGTCTAATCTTCTTAAGAAGTTGTGACTTCATGTTATAAGCATCAATGCAAGATTTCATGCAGAATTGAAGGACTTTGAAATGAACTTGAATTTTTTACTCACATTCCCCAGTAGGAAGTACATCTCACCTGGGACTAACAGTATGGCTTGAAATGCTGAAAATTCAAGTGTTTAATGATCAGGTTAGTAATGGCTTTAAAAATCATACTGTGGTATCTCAGTCCATATCACTTCTAATAAAGGTAACTCAAATGTTTCAAAAGTAAGCCTAGATTTATTTTTGATGCAGCAGAATGTCTGCAGGCTGTAATGTGGTTCTATGAAAGATGACAGGTGGAAAGAAACAAATTTTGGAACAATGAGACATGAGGCTAAGGAGTATTGATTTGGAATTTCTGTATAGTTTGGAGGTCAAATGGAAACCAGATGGCCAAAGGAATTGTAAAATATTTGATTTACAATGTGGTAGTAGTGAGAGAAATAACGTGTGTGTATAGCCAACATCCCAGCCATCCTTATTCTGGGTATGTATCCCGAAGGATTTCTCATATTGATCCCTAAGGGAACATGTGTGAGATTGTTCATCGTGGCAGTTTTTACAGAAGAGAAGGCTGAGGAAACCGAGGAATATGAGAATGGATACAGCAATGGATAACCAAAATGTGGTAGATAAATACTGTATGATGTCACAGTTGAAAATAAATACATAAATGTACAGATAGCAAAATGCACAGAACTTACAAACATATTATGGAGTGAAAAAAAAGAAGAAACAGAAAGAAATTTACAGCATGGCATTTATATTTAAAAATACCCTAATACCGCTACCTATTTTATAAGGATACATTCATATCAAAAGACTGAAATCAAATACATTAGTGTGGGTGCCTATGGGAAGGGAGGAGGTTGAATGTAGGAAAAGGGATGCAGGGGAAAAACAGAAAAACTAAAACTGAATTTTAAAAGGGAGCTTATGTTGATAACATGTTATGAAACAAAGATAACTCGTGTCTCTATTTCTGAGGGCAAAAAGATTTTTTTTAAAAAAACAATAAACACTCATTTTATTTACTGCAAATTTCTCACAAAAGTAAGCGAATACAAATCCTATTGAGTAAAATGATGGAAAATAATTTCTTACTTGTCTTAAGGTAATGCAGCAAGTTGAAGACTAGAGCGTGCTCCCTCCCTAATATTGCACGCATGAGGTCCACACAGCCCCTGAACTTGGTGGTGAGGGCTGGGCATCTGGTAAAAGAAGCAAGGAAATAGTACTTGAGGAGTAGGTGAGTGTTAACATTTGGTTAGTGACCCTTAATTTAGAGACACTAACTCGTATCCACACATTCCCAGGCTTGAGTTGTGAATATTATAAGGAAAATGGGGGAATATCAAAACCATGCCATGTGTAACAGAAAGCAAAGAAAAAAATGGGCTCGTCCCTCTTCCCCTCCCTGTTAGCTCTTGCAGTGCCTACAGATGTTTTCCTTCTGACTCTCACCTTTGCTTCCCTCTGTGACCCTTCCCCTCATACTGGTTTTGTTTTTAACTTTCCTTGACTCTCAGTCCTGGCCTCCTGACTTCCTTGTAACTAACACCATATCCCTGTTGGCCTGGCATCCACTTGAAGATTATTGCTTTGCACTGGCATCAGAGAACTTCCTCCTCTCCTGACCCTGACAGCCTCCATTCAGTGCTGTGTATTTGGAAAAGGGAGGAAGGGCAGAGGCTCCCACACAGAAACATCTGTGTCGGTACCCATTTTCTCAGATCTACTTGGAATATTTTTCTTCATACTACGCTGGCTATTAGAGTGGGTCTAATGTTGCTTTTTAATGAAAGCCACCTTTAGAGTTAGGGAAAATCACATTCATATTTATATAAAGCCTTCTTATGTGAGATCCGAATGTTTATGCCCAGGTTCCCAGGAAGTCATAGGCCAAGGAGAAGACAAAAACCTACACAGATTGGTACTTAAGGCAGTAAGCTAATAAGGATCCTTTTATAATTTAGCACTGAACTGCCCTCCTTATATAACCAAGGGGGGAATTTCCTTTGGATTGAATATCTGTTTCCTGTTCTGATAATTGACACCTGCTCCAAATTTGGATGAGGATGCCACGTGCAGGATCAGCATCTGGTGTTCCAAGCCAAAGTGAGCTTAGAAGACTCCATGTGTGATCAGAAATGGAGAAACTTTCTGGCTGAGGTTTTCATTAGGCAAATGAAAGTTTTAGGGTTTCATTTCACTTCAAAGACAAGATCCTCTGAGTGGTACATCCTGTTGCACTGGTAGTGATGAGATTATATTAATAACCATGAGGTACCAGAGCTGAAGAGTGGAATAGAAGGCATCTACTTCTTAGCCATAAAATGTGAGTCGTTAGGCAGTGCCAGTGGTTTTTGTAAAATTGAAGAGATGATTAAAATTTCCTCAGGTCCTCAGAAAGTTTCCCTTCAAATATGTTTACCACTTTGTGATGGAATGAATCTTGCAAACATTTCAATAACCAGAAGCTATCTCAGCTATGTTGTATAAGCAGGAGTTAAAGTCAACTCAATTGTTATGAACAGCTACTGTAAAATAACTTTTTGACTTTGCATTTTACATGCCTTTCAGCTAACTACTGCCATCTCTGTTCATTAAAATAGATTGATATAACCAAGGAACATCACACTTATTAAGCGTTTACTCTGTGTGTGCCAGATACGTTGTTAGAAAATTAGCAAGCCTGTGATTTGCCATTTATCTATTTTGCTCTCAGATCCTTTCTCTACCTTTCTGCTGCTGTGTTTTGTTTCACATGGAACATTTCCAAGGCTTCCTTTTCCTTTGGTTTCCATATAGGTTTGGTCAATGGGAGGCATTGCTAAAAGCCTAGTGTCATTTTCTTGGCAGTCCTGGCAGCATCTGAGCCTCTGCTGCTATTACAGGTTTCATGAGGCAGCCTCTCTCTGAGTTCCACATACTACTGAGCAGGCCCTACTCGGTTTCACCTTTTACCAACTTATCACTGACCCCAAGCTCCAGCAGTGCCACCTGGTCCTTTTGTTCTTTCAGGAATAAAGGCGGTGGTGGCTGCCTCCTAAGTCTAAATTCTAAGTTGCCTCACTGTTCCTTTATCAGCCTCTCACCTATACCAGCAACTGTGTAACCAATTTCCTGTTTCAATTTCTTTATGTTTGAAATATCCCAAGTGGTTTCTGCTTTCCTGATTTGATGTCGGCTGATATATTGAACATGTGTACTATTTTGATTAACCCAAACAACAAAATTCTCAGGACGGTATCATAATCCTACAGAATAATAACACAGGATGCAAAGACTTTGTGAAGTAAAAAATGTGTATGGGTATGTGTATGCCTGTGTGTACATGTGCATGCGTGTGTGTGTGTGTGTTCATGGTCATAACGATAGGAAATAAGGGATCTCGTTTGTGAACTATATACTCCAAGCTTATGCTCTTTCAATGACACCACATTGCTATACATTCCCCCCTGTAATCTGTTGTATTATAGAATATTAGTAAATCTACATGTCCCTTCTAAGCAGAAAATCCTCCCTAGTGGGAAGAACTGCCAGGGAAAGGGAGAAAGCAAACTATCAATGATCCATGTGTATCTAATATTTTTCCTCTGCTCCCAAAGGATAAATACGTTTAGTTCTACTCATGGTCAAACTATTCCTTGAACCCTTGACCCAAACCCCTCTGTTGTTTTCTAGATCCTTGCTTCTTCAGTTATCTCCCTTCTACTGTAACTTCAACTTTTTTTTATTTCCACTAGATCCTTCCCAAAACATACATACAAAACTCCCATCATTAACAGCCACACACTCTCCCTTAAATCCCGCACCCGACACACTCTCTCATCTTATGTGTCTCCATTCTGCCTTCTCATCTCCCATTCACTTCCCCTCCAAGTGTAATCTGACTTCTGCCTTTATTACTCTACTTCTTTCATTCTGAACACTACATGGTCTGCTGATTGCTAAATTCTCTATCCCCTGATCTTAAAAGATCCTTCTGCTACATTTGACACTATTTCCTCACTGCCATGACTTTCACCACCACTCTCCTTTACTAGTTAGGCTCTTACAAATAAGACTGTGTTTTCATGTGTCCTCACAGGCTTCTGTTTCTCTACCTCCTCCCTACGTATTGGTATTCCTCAGGATTCTGGCCTGCCCATCACTATTTTTATTGCACATACTTTCACTAGAAAGTCTCATCCATTCTTCAAGTTTTCAAATACGATTTATATGTTAAAATTTTCAAATATCTATTTGCATCACAGTTTCTCCAGATGTTTAGATTCATTATCATAAAGCCTGTTAACCATCTTTAACACAATATTTCCAGAACTGAACTCATCACCGTAACCTTCAGAATTGGCTTTCTCAATGTAATCTACATTTTACCATCGTCTGAGCATCTGAATCACTCATACCTGGAACCTGAGAGTTTTCCATGCTCTTCTCTCTCTCCCATCCACCAACTTTAGCCAGTTTTGGCTCCTACATATCCTTCATCTGATCCCTCTTCTCAGTCTCTACTATCACTACCCTAGTTCCACTGTAATCTTGCCCTTCTCTGTCCACACCCTATACCATGAGTGATTTTGTTATGCAAGATTCTTGCTTAACTCTCAAGCTTCACCTGCATCAACTCCCTCTCTGTCTAAGTGTCCCGGCATCACGAGCCTTCTTAAGTTCCATGCATGTGTCATGTTCCCTCTTACCAAAGGACCACTGTCCATATTATTTCCTCTTTCTGGACAGATAGGCACTATCTCATTACCTAGTTAACCTTTCCCATTCTTTAGATTACACCTCAACTCTGATTTCTTCAAGAAATCCTTTGTCATCCTATCGTGTCATTTTTTTTTTTCAGTCTAGATCAGGCACACAACAACCATGCTCCTTTCCACCAGAGCCTTTCGTCAAATTGTCATTTGACATGTGACTATTTGATTAACACATATCTCCTCTATTACTCTGTAAGCTCCTTAAGGGCAAGATCTTGGAATCAAATCCCTAGCATATATTATAGTCCTAATACATAACTTGCAATTAATAATTAATTACAGCATAAGTGAAAGAGTGAGTTAAAAGCTGCTGAAGACACAACTATGACATGGGAGCCTGATGAAGTTTGATGGGTACAATCTTAGAACGTGAAAACCTCTGCAATTCCCTGTTTTGTCATGACTGTTACATACCATATGTTATATGTTAAATCATATGATATAGCTGTTTATCATATGTAAAAAATGAGAATTTATATAGCTTCAGAAATATTGTCTGTGCCTCTAATATAAAGATTTGTGTGTAATAACTCCAATTTTATCAACGTGGTCCTCATTCTCTTACATAATGCAACGTGAGAGTACTGCTTCTTTTCCTTCACCCTTAGTTCTTTGGTATTTTTCAGAATACATCTTTTTTTCACTATTGGTGCCATAAATGCTTAAGATATACTGAGAGAAGAACAAGAAAGTATTAACACAAACAGTTTCAGATTAGGATAGATGCTGATACTTTGAAACAAGTAGAAGTTAGGGTTGTGATCTTAATTTCTGTTTCTATAATTTCATATACTGAGATTCAGGGATAAATGTATAAATCAAAGGAATAAGCAGCTAATGTAAGAAGGAAGTGATATTTTTACTGTGATGGCTGTCTCAAACTGTTTATTTCTTATCACTTATGTATTTTTGTAGAAAACTAAAAAGGAGCATAATATTTCAACCATAACCCTATACCTGGCACTGTCAGAGAAGTTGCAAATGCCAACTTAAAGCACACTATGGTTTGTCAGATTCATTGTTTTATATAAACCTTCAGGCATCTGGCAAAACTGAATGTATTTGAGTCTAAGGTGGAAATAGAAAAATAGGTTTTAAAGGAAAAAAATTGAAACGTGAGCAGAAAAAGTCTCTGTCCCAAAAGAAATCTGCCCACAATTCTGAGGCCTGTAGTCAAAACCATAATCAAGGACTAAAATGGGACCAGGTTTGGTCCTAGTCCTTCCATCGACGTTTTTCATATTTGAATTACTTTCACCATGCATTTGTAAATTGTTATTTCCCTTTTCTTTATTACTATTGTTATTTGACCTCGATTATACCAAGACCAACAAAGCATAGTTATATAAAGAGGGCTTTCAATTGATATGACCCAAGTAGAAAATATTGTATCATATAATTGCCTGCTCCTCCACAGAGAAAAACTATTAAAGAGATCTATTGAATTCAATTACATTTTTTTCTTTTTTGGCTCGTATTTATTGCACTAAAATTTTTAAAAAATAAACCTACAAAAAAGATTCTTCGGTTATAAAGCAGAAACTAACACACCATTGTAAAGAAATTATACCCCAATAAAGATGTAAAAAAAAAAAAAAAGAAAAAAAGATTCTTCGATGATATTATATGATATATATTTATGTAGTTATATACATTTGAACAAATATTTCTGTGCATTTGTTTACAGATATATATGAGGTAAGTTTTTATATGTTTTGATAATGAGATAGCTTAAGAGATTTTCCTGTTGTTACATAAAATAAATTTTTAAAGAATCAAATTCAGGAATGCATAACAACATCCCAAAAGAGGTGTGGAAGAAAAGGAAGTTATATTGTCAGGGCAGGAGCCAACAGAGGAAAAAAGGTTTCTAGCCCATCCCTCTCCTCCTGGGAGACACAGATGAAGGAGGAGTAGCCTGTGATCCAGAGGGACAGACACTGAGTCAGATTCCCTAGGTGATTAAAAGACATAAAGTACAAAAAAGGTAAGATATTGGCTGAGAATCAAGATAGATTATAAAAGACTGCACGTAGAAGAGTCTGCTAGCAAAGACGTTAGACTTTTTTTTTTTCTTCCGCTCTTCTCTTGTAAAAGAGTCATAGAAAAACTGGAATAGAAATACTTTTATATGAAAAGAAAGAAATGAATTCATGTAATTTCTGGGTCATCAGAATAGCTCAGTGGACAATCCCAGCTCCACCCTCAAAGAGAAAAAAAATGGGCTAATGGCCTTGAATGTCTCTTTTTATCTGGTGAAGATTGAAATACCCACAACTGAGACTGGGAGAGACAGGGGATACCCCTATCAAGTGCAACTTCAACTTGGGAGTGGTCTGGGAGCATGAAGGGGTTTGCTCTCCCCTTCGGTAGTTCTAAGCCTTAGGGACTGCAAGATATTATCGCAAGTTCTGAAGGTGCAGGACAAACTCAGCCAGCCTCCCGTGGCCTGGTTTTCCTCACCTGTAATACAAATTAAGGAAGCCCTTGCTTCCACTACAGATCTCAAAGTCTCTTCCAGCTGTTTTAGCATATCAGAAACATCTTTTATAAATCCCGAAGGCCTAAGTTTAAAATAGTAATTCTGACCCCAAATTCCTTTCTGTCGTCGTCAGACTCAGCACTTTTATGAACAACTCCAGAAAATCTCCCCGGTAGGCTGAATGCCATGTGTCCAAGAGGTTAAATGGGAAACAGAGTGTGAATTACTTAGAGAGCTATTTTATAAACAAACACCAACTAGGATTGAACTCTGCACTGATTTGGAGGTGACTTAAGTCTAATTTCCTGCTCCTTCCCACTCTTTCCTTTCAGGACCAAAAGCATTAAGTGCTACAAAGAGAGCTCCTGCTGAGAGCCCCCTCCTCTTCTCCTCAAGATCCTGACAGGAGGGGGCTGCCTTTTGTCACAGTTTGACTGGTGAGTGACACTGAAATGCTCCACCTTGCTCAGCCTGAGGAACAGTGGCACTAATCCTAAAGGACAAAAAAAAGAGTTTAAAAAAGGAAATGGCTTGGTGAGAAACTGGCCAAAATCTCTTCCAATGAGGGAATGAAGAACATCTTCTTTCTGAATGGCAGCTAGGAAGAGGCCTGTCAATCAATCCGGAGATCTCCACACACCTGCATACTCTGTCTACCAATGAGACTTTACAAGCCTATTATGATGCAAAGTTGTGACTCAAAACCGCATTTCAATAAAGCTCTTTCCTGTTCTTTAGAAGCCCAGGTCAACTGAGGTCAGGCAAGCGCCCAAACCGGCAGGCTTTAAGGAGAACCTTAGGGCTCACAGCAAGATCTTTCCTTTTTCTGCTTTTTATGTAGCAGACCGCCTTCTGCAGCCTTGGCTGTGATCTCAGTTCCTCTCGCTCGCTGTCTTGGCTATCTGCCTGTTCTCCTGCTGTCCTCATCTGCAGGAGCTGCACAGCTCGGCAAGAAACCGTTCTTAGTGTACCCATCACAGCACTGGAAGAAAAAGAAGACTGAGGTACTTGCCTGTAAAGCAAAAGAACCTCTTGTTGGAGTGAGGAATTCATTCTTTTAAGAACTTCTGATTTTACAAAAGGAAACTTCCCCAAACTAAAAGATAAGATGAAAAATCACCATGTCTTAAAAATGACAGTTCAATTTGTTTGTTTGTTTGTTTGTTTTACTAAAGTGAAAAACATGTAAGAATCATGAAACAAATGACCTCTCACTGGCTGCTGACTGGTGTTTCAGTTTGGTATTAGTTCACAGTTCAGAAATTCAGAGTAATTCTTTGTTAGATATTCTGTACTAATGTCTTCTAACCAAGATGAAAATATTTGACTATGCAGTACTCTGTGTGATTGCTATTACTTATTCTGGAATTACTGTTTTATTTGATAATTATGTAACAGGATAAAATATTATGAAGACAGCGGTACCGATGTGTAAATAGGCAGATCCTTCTGGTAATAAGATCTGTTTATCAGAGACCTGCTGTTTTATTGATATTTATTCTTTGTAATAGGGTCAATATTTCTTGTTCTGTGTTCAGAAATGAGAGCATCAAAATGTCACTCACCTGTGACACTATTTTGATGTGAATCATGTTTACTGCTTATTGAATTATAAAACTTGAACATATTTGGAAAAATATATGCTCTACAATACATAACATGAGTGTTAAATATTAAGGAGAAGATTAAATGCTTGGTCACTCTCAGTAAGTGTCTTATCAATTATACCTTTAATTATTGTTAGATATCAAGATATGCTATTTAACTGAGTGTTAATGGAGGGATGAGGGTTTTAATGAAATGTAGATTCTTCAAGTTTGTACGAAGCAAATGCTGTGGTGATTGCCTCTTGAACTTACACTTTAAATGTCTTGTATAAATATATGAAAGTGAGAGTTCACATTTTAACAGATCAGGTTTGTTTTAGTCCTCTGGGAAATAAGGATGGATAGATATTGCTGAGTTTATACTAGGTGCTTAATAAATATCTGTTGATTGGTTAAGTTTTGATGAAAGAAATCAAGGAAACAATTTAAACTTTATTATGCCATAACTGTGACTCAAATAATCCTTGGATTGAGTAATATGGTCACCAATTATGCAGTTTAAAATCCAGATAATATAACTTGGTAAGTTTCTCTTGAAACTGATTTTTCTTGGCCTTAATTTTTTAAAGGAAAAAAAATAAGTTTTGGGCTTCCCTGGTGGCGCAGTGGTTGAGAATCTGCCTGCCGATGCAGGGGTCGCAGATTCGTGCCCCGGTCCGGGAAGATCCCACATGACACGGAGCGGCTAGGCCCGTGAATCATGGCCGCTGAGCCTGCGCGTCCGGAGCCTGTGCTCCGCAACAGGAGAGGCCACAACAGTGAGAGGCCCACGTAACGCAAAATAAATAAATAAAATAAAGTTTTACCTCTGGGAAGCAGAGAGACTTCCATTATCTTGTGACAACAAGATGGTCAGTAGAACCATAAGTTCTTAGTGCATCTAAATCACAATTTGAAGATGCTTCAGAAATACAGAATATTTTAGCCAAAGTCTCCTGGCCTTTCATTCCTATGTAATTGGGATCAGAAGCAGAGACAACTAAAAATAGAAATGCTTCCAAAAGTTTCTTTGAATTAAGAATTTTGCTTGAATTTTAGTCTCATAATTATAACCTAAGGATAATTATAGTCACTTCCTCTGAAACCTGATTGTTCTTAAGCATAAATGTATGAAATACAACTATTGCTATGTAGTACCATTTTTACACTTCTATGATGTTTGGTTAAAAGATAAAGTCAGCAGGGTGCAACAGAGTCAAGAGACCTGGAGTTTAGTTTCACCTCTGCCCCAACTAACTATGCATCCCGAGCAAATTACTTACTCCTTTTTCATCTGTGAAATTAAGTCAGATTAGACCATCTCCAATGACTTTGGTTCAATATTTCAGAGGCTGTGTGATGTCTTCCTTAATAATAACACAAGTATTTTTCATACATTGAGAGCTCCCTTTGTGCCAATTACCATGCTAAGTGCTTTACCTTCATTTTCTCGTTAAATTCATGATTACTAATGCCATTTTCTGGGTGACGCTGAGGCTTAGAGATGTTAAGTGACCCACTCAGTGTCTCATAGCTAATAGATAGTAGACATGGAGTTTCAGCACATGTACTCTGATTTCACTATTTCACAAAAACTGTCTGAGACTGAAGACACTGAAATGTAGTGAAAGCATTTAAACTCACAGCGCTGCAGGTTGAGTTTCCTGGGAATGAGTCTTCAAGATAGAGATTAACAAATAGGAGGCCTATTAGGGACTGCCTTGCAGAAGGGAAGGGAAGGGAGCAGGACTGAATAGAAGGAGAAAGAAAACTACAATGCAGTCTCGACATATGGATCTGTCCTTTTGGAAGTTCCAAAGATGTGATGGCCATTCAGGGTTGTCTGGTGTTCAAGCAGGAGGGTGGGGCCTTTACACCTCCCCATCAGTCAGTCAATCACTGGATAAAACTCTGGGAAGGGGGTATGACCTTGGACAAGCAGATTTCTGCAGCCTAGACAGCCCTTGTAAGAGGCTGTCACCTGAGGGCTTTCATCTGCAGCCTTCTCAGTAGCTGAGGGAATAAGTCTTTATTCCTGAGGGCGAACTATGTGGTTCATCACAGCATCCAAGATGGAAGGAAGTGCAAATATAAGAAATCTAGGCTATTTCTATATGAGTATAAATACTGTTGGGAAGCAAAGTAGAATAGTCAAAGATATTTAAATTGCAGGCTGACTTGACAAAGGAAAGAAAGTTGAGGTATGATTCCTTTTACTTTTTTGAAATATCTATTGTAAAGCATTTAGCATAAACAAATATGAAGGTTAGAATTTTGAGGAGGAGGTTAACGTTGCTGCAGATGATGAATATGACCAAGGTGATATCTCCATGTCTATCGAGGGACTGAGCTGGTATATAGCACCCTTAGGAAAGGTAGCCATTTATTCAAGAAGGGAAAGTACTGCATATTTATTTCTTGGTTCATTTACTTATTTATTCTCTGTAATTTAAGGGAAATGTCATGAATCTTGAGGTAAGATCCTGGTTCAGATTCCAGTTCTACCATGAGTATATGTATCACTGTGTGTGTTTGTGAGTGTGAGTGTTTAACACTATGAACCAGATCTTCTTAATTTGTAAAATGTGAGTTAAACTAATTGATTAGATGGATAAGTCTAATCATATAGAATAACTTGCTGTGAAAATATCAACCTCCTTGTAAGACATCTGGCATATATTTGTTGCTCAAGAAATGTTTTTTCCATTGAACATTCCCTTCGCATATAAATATATTTATTTATCTAGTCACCCTTTTATGTGACAGGCTCTGAGAATCTAAAGATAAGATATAGTCCATGCTTCTTAGAAGATCACATTCTGTAAAAGGAGAAAAAAATATTTTCAAAGTTTATTGTAATTCCCTTTAGCAAATATCACAGTGGAGATACGAAGAAAATGCTGAGAGAACACAGAGTGGTGGAATTAATCTACAGTACCAACAGGAGTTGGAAAGGCTTTTTAGGTATACCCTCTGTGAATTGGTATCTCCAGATGAATAGAGGTTTCAGTAGAGAGGGGGAATAGGGGCATTCTAAGAAAATGTAGTGATATTGTTTGTTATATCTTGTCTCATTCTTGTAGTTTTTATCATTTAGGTTCTTTTTTTAAATAAAAGCAACTGATTAATTTTCAGTCAATTCTTGTTACTCTTCTTACTTGAGTTATTGGCAACATTTAACAAAGCTGAGCACTCCTTCTTTCATATAATACTTTTTACTTGGCATCCAGAAAGTTATATTTTCTTTGTTCTCCTACTTCATAGAATGTTCCCTCATCAAATTTGCTGGTTCTTCCTCCTTGTCCTCTTTACTGCTTAACAATTTAAGTGCCCTAGGCCTCTGTCTTCCCACCTCCTCACATCTTTACTGATACTCATTCTCTCAGTGAGCACATCCTGTCCATTGACTTTATATACCACCTATATGCAGACCATTCACAATATTAAGTGGTTCCTCCAGCCTTACTTGTGATCCCAGCTTTGTTTATCACAAGAGCCAGGGTGAGCTCTTTAAAAGGTGAGCAGGATCACACTGATGCTCTGCAAAGCTCAGCCAAGCCCCACCATGACCCATGGTTTCTCATTTCATTTTCAGCAAAAACCAAAATCCTTACAAGGTCCTATAAAATGGTCTTCTTTTATGTCCCTGGCCTACCCTCTACTCACTGCCCCTTACTCACAATACCGCAGCCATTCTCCCCACTCCAATCCTTGTTGCTCCTAGAAAATGCCAAGCAGTCCGGAGAACAGCTAGATACAGACTGGAGAAAACGAGGGCAAGCTAACCTGCCAGCCCCTCTGCATCTGTCTCTCACAGAATTTAACCACATTGACCTTCGAAGAACTGTGGCTACTTCTTCTACTTTTCAAATATTACATGTCTCTTTTCGCCAACCTCGTAGGAAAGGGATTTGGGGATCTGAGGTTCCAGCTTATTCAAGTGGGTAAATTAGAAAACCACCACAGCTGTTAATATGAAAAATAATTTCTTTGACCATTTCTCCACAATTGAATTCCTATTACTGAAGTTGAAGAAGCTATATAGCATAATAGTAATAGTCTTTAGTGTCAGATAAACCTGTGTTTAAAATCTTAGCACTGGCATTTACTGCCTATAGGAGATTGGAAAACTTACTTAACCTTTCTTAGGTCTGAACTACAAAGTAGTGTAGTAATATAACTACTTCAAGAGTTCCTCGAATGATTAAAAGGTAGAAGGTATGTAAATCACCTAGAACCTGATAAATATCCAAAAGTATTAGCTATGAGACTTATTATATTTAGCAAATGTCATACATATAATAATGAAAGCTAAAATAAATACTAAAAAATTGCAAAGAGAATTATTGAGGTGTGACAGGAGAGGAGGGCAGGGGCAAGTAGTGCATATAAACTGAATAATTAGTCCCCAGCCACTAGTTTCACTATAATTACAAAGTTCCCGGTGCCAATTTTAAAACGTTAATCCTCAAGAAATATATAGGTAGTAACAGAGGGAGATAGTGGGAATGGAAATACAACCAAACTTTCCCAAATATTTCGCACTCTTTTGACCTTCTCTATTATCTTAAATATCCCTTCCTGTTGTGACCGTTAAACAAAGATACCCAGACTGTGAGACTTAAAAAAAAAAAAAAAAATCACTGTCAAGTAAAGTTTGAACTCTTCTAGGAAAAACATAGTTTCAGCGTTCATATTCACTTGTGATCCCTGAAAGAAAGCACAGGTTTTATTGAAATGAGCAGGAGGTCTTTGGCTAATTGTTACCTAGGTGCAATGCAAGTGTAACCCATGTTTGTTCACACTACATCAAACTGAGAAGTGGGGTCAAGTCACAAAAGCAGTGGCACAGTGGCATTTTTCAGGCTTAGCTCTCATGGACAGCATTGTGCAAACCCCAGCTCACATTCAAATTACCTCTGACTAATTCAGGAATTACCCAGGGACTATGCCATGTTTATTGCTGGATGTAATCCTCCAATTTGATACATAGTAGTCTTCTTCTTCCCCACTCCTGGAACTGTAACTCAATCACCAGATCACATAAAAGTTCTGGCTCTGTGCTACAGCACATGCAGTGAGTCTCCTTCTGTTGTTGATATCTGCACTGGGGCCCAACAGCCAGGAAAGGAAGCTGTTGTTCTCTTCCCTTCCTGCTGGACTCATAAGCCCTGATTTCCTGGTTGTCACATCAGGATAAACCAGTCTGGATTAGCCCTCTGTAGCTGTCTCCTATTGCTGCTGCTTCTTCCAATAGTTCAGTTCTATGCTTCTAATAACACCTCTTTGAACAAGGGGAAAAATCCTACATCCATATTTGTGTTCCATTTTGCTCTTTTCCATAAGGTACAAAACATTTGTGCTGCTTTATGCTCTCAATGTCCTAATTAGATTTTAGTTATATGACTAAGTTATAATCAGAAGAAAAAAAATTCCATTTGAATTTCTCCGTGAGAACCCTGTGATTGTTTGAAAGAAATATTGTTTCCATTGAGCCAGCAGGGTGGAGATGAGACCTCAAGTGCATTCAAATAACAGAAGATGAGTAAGACCACAAATGGATGAACAAGAAAAAAAAAACTGGATAATGAAAGGAGGAAGAGAAGAAAAAGAAGAGATTGAGGGAAGACTTGCAGCATTGTATGATTTATCTCAGTAACCCCCAAATCTTTTATTCAATTTGCTAATTCTAGTAAATTTTCTTAAATTCTTGACTAATTGGCTTTATTTTAAAAGCAGTAAAGTTCTGTATTAAGGTTGACACAGGATGAAATTTGTATAGTCCCAGGAGCCAGAGCAATGATTTTTCAAGAGTTTGCAGAAGTCTTAGAAAGTTTTAGGTTTATTCTAAATGATGGAATTTGTATTATTAAAGTAAACATATCTAGAGCTCCAGGGGAAAATACTTATCACAGATCTTAAGAATTAAAAGATATTCTTGTTACCTCTTCTTGTCAAGACTGGCAAGGTAGCCTGGAATGGGAAGTGCAGAAGGTTTTCTCCACAGAACATACTTTGCAACACAGGAAATTCCCCCCCTCCCCCAACTTATCACCCATTTTCCTCGAGCCAAAGGAATGCCTTCTGACTCTTTCCTAAAAGCTATTGGGGACTTCAGGTCTTTTGGGTATTAGCTGCCCATTCTCCTTGCTTGCATCCTGCAATAAATGTTGTACTTTCCTTCACCAAAACCTGGTGTCAGTAGATTGGCTTTAAGTGCATCAGGTAATCAGAACTGAGTTCTGTTCAGTAATAAATGAAAGAGTATTTATTGTATGTAGAACATGAGCATGGAAACTGTTACCCCCTGCTCAAATTTCAAAATTGTACATGATTCATTTGGAGGAAAACTGACCTCTGGAGATTAAAAGGAGCCTCCATAAATAAATAATCCATAAACTGCTTTGTGAAATAGTAATTCAAATAGTTTGGGATTTATCACATAATTTAATTAGCACTTATGAAGTGGATAGGAGAGTTAATATTAACCTCATTTTACAGATGAAAAAATTAAAGATCAAGGTCATTAACTATGACATGCTCTCATTTGTTTTGAATTCTAATAATATAGTTTAGTGGTGAATATATTGGCCTGAATGTCAGAAAACTTGATTGGGTTCTAATCCTGGCCCTTCATTTATTAGCTTTTGGATTTGAGAGAAATTACTTGTTTTCCTAAATTACAAATAATCTTTATTATCAGAAATAATATTCACTTTTCCAATAGTATAAGGCTATTGTGAGATAAAATGAGTTAATATATGCCAAAAAATACCTTTTTAATTGCAAAAGTCTCCATAAGTCTATTATTTTAAAATTTTTATCTAACATCATTTTACATAAACAAGTCTTAGAGCCCTCAAGAATTGAGAATATTAATACACTCCCATGTAAAATTGGCAAAATACACACATTCTTGATCTCATTTAGATCCTTGTTGTATTTGAACAACAGAAGGGGTTACCTCAGTTTCTTAGATGAATTCAAGGATTTTTCTACAAAATGTAGTCAATTGAACTGGTTTCTCCAAAGATATTAATGTGTGAAGTACTCTATTAAAGGATTCCTCTTTGATCTACTTCCTTTGAAACCATTACAAAAGTACCAGACCTTAGCAGCCATTAGATATTATCAGGTTAATCCATGCCCTTTCACGTCAGGATGTAAACGTTATTAAACATTAACTGGATCTTGGAGACTAACATGTTAACATATGACAACTCCATTGTCTCAATCTATTTTTCATAATAAATGAATTATAAAACTTGACCAGAACAGGCCAGGCATTTACAATCTCTCTGTTTTCCTTCAGTTCTAGGAAGATAAAGAGCAAACTATTAAATGTTTGATCACTCTTAACAAGTGCTAGTATCAGTAATATTCAGCAATGATTATGACTTGTCAAAGTGAGCCTTGAAAATATGAAGTCTGTATGCTCTTAACATACTTGCACATATTAACTGGATGAAAAAAGTTTACTATACAAGAGTGGTATCATATTTTTAAATACTTATGGTTCAGATATTTTAAACCATATACCTTTAAAATACTGAATTCTTGATTAGTTTCCAAATGAGGTTTCATTCTTTTAAAAAACACAACTTAGTATTTCCACTTGAATACACTTAAAAACCTTCATGTTACCACAAACGCCACCTATTTAAAAAGGCACTCATTAACCTCCCCTCATATAAATTACTATTCTGAAATTCATTGTTTTTGTGAATGTCACTATATTATGAATGGTCTATACAGTTTGAAGTCTATGGCTTGCAGTCTTCCCCCTCTGTTGTCACTGAGCTGTCCTGGAGCTCCCGGGTAGGGCAGCCTCACTGTGCTGCCGGCTCTGGAGGGCTGCCACCAGCTGAAGCCACGACCATCCTGGGGACCATGGGCCAGTTGTTTCAACAAGTAACTTAAAGACAAAATGGAAAAATAAGGAGGTTTTTGCCTGAGATCATGCTGATGTGAAACCATGAATGGCCACCTTGGGCCAGACAAACTCCCAGCATCATTTATTGGGAGCAAGAGCCGATGGGTCCAGTGAGCTTCCCAGAATGAGATAAGCACTCTCCTAGAGCTTCCAAATGTTTCTTGAAAAACAGTTGCTCTGAGGTTTGTGAGTTGTTATTTAATTGTACTGAAAAAACTTCTTGTTTATCTCCAGGTCTCTGGTAGCAACATGGCATTTTGCTTGAATCCTTGGTTTGTCGTAAGGAGACCTTGCTTTTGGAGGTTTTGATTAAAAAGTGCCATATATGACAGGGTTTCTTGATCTGCATGTGGACTTCTGATTTTAAAATGCTGCATTTCACTTAGGAAGAAGCAAAGATGTTATCCGTTTCCAGAGAAGTTTTACATAATGTTCCAGAAGATAAAGCTTTGATTTTCCCATCATCAGATGATTTGAGTCCACTAGCATGACAAAAAACCTTTAGATTACACTGACTAGAAGGAATAATCACAGAGGGGGAAAACCCAGTTTAATGGTGGAAACTTTACTCTAATCTGCATTTGAATCTTTTGAAACCCACTGAATGTATTCCTGTGGTTTGCACAATGTGTTTTTCTGTCTTTCCTTCACAAGTTCCCTGACCCGAACTTGAAGGCCACCTTTATTCACACAAGGAAAGGATTTTTCCATTTGGAGGTCAACATGTCAGAGTAGGACTTCATGATAAGAACTGACCACCACTGGAGGACCTTCAAGATGGTGGAGGAGTAAGACGTGGAGATTACGTTCCTCCCCACAAATACATCAAAAATTCATCTACTTGTGGAACAACTCTTACTGAACACTGGCAGAATACCTCAGACTTCCCAAAAGGCAAGAAACTCCCCACTTACCTGGCCATGTGGCTGACAGGGTCTTGGTGTACCAGCCAGGTGTCAGGCTGAGCATCTGAGGTGGGAGAGCCAAGTCCACAACATTGGACCACCAGAAACCTCCTGGCCCCACATAATATCAAATGGTGAAAGCTCTCCCAGAGATCTCCATCTCAATGCTAAGACCCAACTCCACTCAACGACCAGCAAACTACAGTGCTGGACACCGCATGCCACACAACTAGCAAGACAGAAACACAACCCTACCCATTAGCAGATAGGCAGCCTAAAATCATAATAAGTTCACAGACACACCAAAACGCACCACAAGAGGTGGTCCTGCCCACCAGAAAGAAAAGATCTAGCCTCATCTACCAGAATACAGGCACCAATACCCTCCACGAGGAAGCCTAAACAACCCATTGAACCAAACTTACACACTGGGGGAAGACACCAAAAACAACAAGAACTATGAACCTGTAGCCTGCGAAAATGAGACCACAAACACAGTAAGTTAAGCAAAATGAGAAGACTGAGAAATACTTAGATGATGGAGGAACAAAGTAAAAACCCACCAGACCAAACAAATGAAGAGGAAATAGGCAGGCTACCTGAAAAAGAATTCAGAGTAATGATAGTAAAGTTGATACAAAATCTTGGAAATAAAATGGAGAAAATACAAGAAACGTTTAACAAAGACCTAGAAGAACTAAAGAGCAAACGAAGAACGGATAAGTGACCTGGAAGATAAAATAGTAGAAATAACTACCACAGAGGAAAATAAAGAAAAAAGAATGAAAAGAATTGTGGACAGTCTCAGAGACCTCTGGGACAACATTAAATGCATCAACATTCAAATTTAAGGGTTTCCAAAAGAATAAAAGAAAAAGAAAGTGTCTGCGAAAATATTTGAAGAGATTATAGTTGAAAACTTCCCTAATATGGGAAAGGAAATATTCAATCAAGTCCAGGAACCTCAGAGAGTCTGAAACAGGATAACTCCAAGGAGAAACATGTCAAGATACATATAAATCAAACTATCAAAAATTCAATACAAAGAAAAATTATTAAAAGCAGCAAGGGAAAATCAACAGATAATATACAAGGAAATCCCCATAAGGTTAACAGCTGATCTTTCAGCAGAAACTCTACAAGCCAGAAGGCAGTGGCAGGAAATATTTAAAGCAATGAAAGGGAATAACTTACAATGAAGATTACTCCACCCAGCAAGGATCTCATTCAGATTCAATGGAGAAATTAAAAGCTTTACAGACATGCAAAAGCTACGAGAATTCAGCACCATCAAACCAGCTTTACAACAAACGCTGAAGGAACTACTCTAGGCAGGAAACAAAAGAGAAGGAAAAGACCTATAATAACAAACCCAAAACAATTAAGAAAATGGTAATAGGAACATACATATTGATAATTACCTTAAATGTAAATGGATTAAATGCTCTAACCAAAAGACATAGACTGGCTGAGTGGCTACAAAAACAAGACCCATATACGTGCTGTCTACAAGAGACCCACTTCAGACCTAGGGACACATACAGACTGAAAGTGAGGGGATGGAGAAAGATATTCCATGCAAATGGAAATCAAAAGAAAGCTGAAGTATTCATCCTCATATCAGACAAAATAGACTTTAAAATAAAGACTGTTACAAGAGACAAAGGACACTACATTAATAATCAAGGGATCAATCCAAGAAGAAGATATAACAATTGTAAATATTTATGAACCCAACATAGGAGCACCTCAATACATAAGGCAAATGCTAACAGCCATAAAAGGGGAAATTGACAGTAACACATTCATAGTAGAAGAATTTATCACCTTACTTTCACCAAGAGACAGATCATCCAACATGAAAATAAATAAGGAAACACAAGCTTTAAAGGACACATTAAACAAGACAGACTTACTTGATATTTATAGGACATTCCATCCAAAAACAACAGAACACACTTTCTCTCAACTGCTCATGGAACATTCTCCAGGATATATCATATCATGGGTTACAAATCAAGCCTTGGTAAATTTAAGAAAATTGAAATCGTATCAAGTATCTTTTCTGACCACAATGCTATGAGACTAGATATCAATTACAGGAAAAAACAAAAATACAAACACATGGAAGCTAAACAAAGCACTACTAAATAGCCAAGATATGACAGAAGAAATCAAAGAGGAAATCAAAATATACCTAGAAACAAATAACAATGAAAACACGATGACCTAAAACCTATGGGACACAGCAAAAGCAGTTCTAAGAGGGAAGTTTATTGCAATAAAATAATACCTCAAGAAACAAGAAACATCTCACATAAACAACCTAACCTTACACCTAAAGCAGTTAGAGAAAGAAGAACAAAAATCCCCAAAGTTAGCAGAAGGGAAGAAATCATAAAGATCAGATCAGAAATAAATGAAAAAGAAATGAAGGAAACAATAACAAAGATCAATAAAACTAAAAGCTGGTTCTTTGAGAAGATAAACAAACTTGATAAACCATCAGCCACATTCATCAAGAAAAAAAGGAAGAAGACTCAAATCAACAGAATTAGAAATGAACATGAAGAAGTATCAACTGACACTGCAGAAATACAAAGGATCTTGTGAGACTACTACAAGCAACTATATGCCAATAAAATGGACAACCTGGAAGAAATGGACAAATTCTTGAGAATTTGTCTCAACCTCCTGAGACTGAACCAGAAAAAAAAAGAAAATATAGACTGACCAATCACAAGCACTGAAATTGAAACTGTGATTATAATCTTCCAACAAGCAAAAGCCCAGGACCAGATGGCTTCACAGGAGAATTCTATTAAACATTTAGAGAAAAGCTAACACCTATACTTCTCAAACTCTTCCAAAATATAGCAGAGGGAGGAACAGTCCCAGACTCATTCTATGAGGCCTCTTTAACCCTGATACCAAAACCGGACAATGATGTAATCAAAAAAGAAAAGAAAACTATGGACCAATATCACTGATGAACATAGGTGCAAAAATTCTCAATGAAATACCAGCAAATAGAATCCAACAGCACATTAAAAGGATCATACACTGTGATCAAGTGGGATATTTCCCAGGAATGCAAGGATTCTTCAATATATGCAAATCAATCAATGTGATACACTATATTAACAAATTGAAAGATAAAACCATATGATCATCTCAATAGATGCAGAAAAAGCTTTAGACAAAATTCAACACCGATTTATGATAAAAACCATCCAGAAAGTTGGCATAGAGGGAACTTACCTCAACATAATAAAGGCCATATATGATAAACTAACAGCCAACATCGTTCTCAGTGGTGAAAAACCGAAACCATTTCCACCAAGATCAGGAACAAGACAAGGTTCCCACTCTCACCACTATTATTCAACATAGTTTTGGAAGTTTTAGCCAAAGTATTGAGAGAAGAAAAAGAAATAAAAGGAATCCAAATCAGAAAAGAAGAAGTAAAACTGTCACTGTTTGCAGATGACATTATGATGATATTATGATGATATTATGCATAGAGAATCCTAAAGATGCTACCAGAAAACTACTAGAACAAATCAATGAACTTGGTAAAGTAGCAGGATACAAAATTAATGCACAGAAATCTCTGGCATTCCTATACACTAATGATGTGAAATATGAAAGAGAAATTAACGAAACACTCCCATTTACCATTTCAGCTAAAAGAATAAAATACCTAGGAATAAAGCTACCTAAGGAGACAGAAGACCTGTTTGCAGAAGACTATAAGACACCGATGAAAGAAATTAAACACGATACAAAAGGTTGGAGAGATATACCATGTTCTTGGATTGGAAGAATCACTATTGTGAAAATGACTATAATACCCAAGGCAATCTACAGATTCAATGCAATCCCTATAAAACTACCAATGACATTTTTCACAGAACTAGAACAAAAAAATTCACAGTTTCTGTGGAAACACAAAAGACCCCAAATAGCCAAATCAATCTTGAGAAGAAAAATGGAGCTGAAGTAATCAGGCTCCCAGACTTCAGACTATACTACAAAGCTACAGTAATCAAGACAGTATGGTACTGGCACAAAAACAGAAATATAGATCAGTGGAACAGGACAGAAATCCCAGATATAAACCCACACACAGAAGGTGACCTTTTCTTTGACAAAGGAGGCAAGAATACACAATGGAGAAAGGCAGCCTCTTCAATAAGTGGTGCTGGGAAAACTGGACAACTACATGTAAAAGAATGAAATTAGAATACCTCCTCACACCATACACAAAAATAAACTCAAAATAAATTAAAGACCTAAATGTAAGGCCAGACACTATAAAACTCTTAGAGGAAAACATAGGCAGAACACTCTATGACATACATCACAGCAGTATCCTTTTTGACCCACCTCCTAGCAAAATGCAAATAAAAATAAACAAATGGGACCTCATCAAACTTAAAATATTTTCCACAGCAAAGGAAACCATAAACAAGACGCAAAGACAAGCCTCAGAATGGGAGAAAATATTTGCAAATGAAGCAACAGACAAAGGATTAATCTCCAAAACATACAAGCAGCTTATGTAGCTCAATATCAAAAAAACAAACAACCCAATCCAAAACTTAGGCAGAAATTAAGCAGAATTTAGGCAGAAGACCTAAATAGACGTTTCTCCAAAGAAGATATACACATTGCCAACAAACACATGAAAGGATGGTCAATATCACTAATCATTAGAGTAATGCTAATTAGAGAAATGCAAATCAAAACTACAATGAGGTATCACCTCACACAGGTCAGAATGGCCATCAACAAAAAATCTACAAACAATAAATGCTGGATAGGGTGTGGAGAAAAGGGAACCCTCTTGCACTTCTGGTAGGAATGTAAATTGATAAAGCTACTATGAAGTATAGTAAGGAGGTTCCTTAAAAAACTAAAAATAGAACTACCATAAGACCCAGCAATCCCACTACTGGGCATATATCCTGAGAAAACCATAATTCAAAAAGAGTCAAGTACCCCAATGTTCATTGCAGCACTACTGACAATAGCTAGGACATGGAAGCAACCTAAGTGTCCATCGACAGATGAATGGCTAAAGAAGATGTGGCACATATATACAATGGAATATTATTCAGCCATAAAAAGAAATAAACTTGAATTATTTGTAGTGAGATGGATGGACCTAGAGTCTGTCATACAGAGTGATGTATGTCATAAAGAGAAAAACAAATACTGTATGCTAACATATATATGGAATCTAAAAAAAATTAAAAATGGTTATGAAGAACCTAGGGTCAGGACAGGAATAAAGATGCAGACATAGAGAATGGACTTGAGGACATGGGGAGGAGGAAGGGTAAACTGGGACAAAGCGAGAGTGGCATTGACATATATGCTCCAACAAATGTAAAATAGATAAGTAGTGGGAAGCTGTCACATAGCACAGAGAGATCAGCTTGGTGCTTTGTGTCCACGTAGAGAGGTGGGATAGGGAGGGTAGGATGGAGACGCAAGAGGGAGGGGATATGGGAGTATATGTATAAGTATAGCTGATTCACTTTGTTATACAGCAGAAACTAACACAGCATTGTAAAACAAGTATACTCCAATCAAGATGTTAAAAAAAAAAATAGTTTGAACTCATCTTTGATCAACTTCTTTCTTTACTTACCAATACCTAATTAAATACCAGTTTTGTTAATTCCCATTCTATTTGCTTCTCATATGTATCCCCTCTCTTTTTGTGGCTACTGTTATCTCCCAAAGTCTAACTTTTCATACTCCTACCTACAAGACTGACATGACTGTTTTCAACAATACAAGTAAAGACAATAAACAGACATTACATGAGTATAAATGTAAAATTATCAAGTCTTACACATGGTTACATCCTTACACATGGTTGTGCCCAGCACTAAGTTTGCTTTAAGTAAGTGTTCAAATTTTGGTCACCAGATAGCTTACAAAAGTATAAGAGAATCTGTTTAGACAAACACTTGATTTATCAGTAATGAATGGACCAATAGCTGTATTTTGTAATAGCTCCTGCTTTAAGTCATTATCATCTCTCTCCTGGATTATGAGTTTAAAAAAACTCCTCACTGGTTTCCCTGCTTCTGAGGTCAACTGGCAACACAACAGCCAGGGTAACTTTATTAAAATGTGAGTGATATAGATATGTATTAGCTTGCTCTGTTAGCTGAGAGGGCCCAGTGCAATGAGATCCCAACGAGCACACCCAAGGACCAGATCTTGGTTTCTCCAATAGAAGGATCTAGGGCTCCTTAGAAGTGGCTGACTCTAAAGTTAGAGCAGGGAACATGCAAGATGAGCCTGAAGCACCCTGAAGTACAAGAATATAAGGAAGTATTCAAACACATGCACACAATCACACACACACAGTGATGGGGCTATGTCAGCGGGACATAGAAATCAACTGAAAGTGTTCTCATTGGCAAAGCTAGAATAATTTGAGCAACAAAATAAACAATGTAGTGTTGGATTATAACCCAAAGAATTGAAAGGAAGGAAGGAAGGAAGGAAGGAAGGAAGGAAGGAAGGAAGGAAGGAAGGAAGGAAGGAAGGAAGGAAGGAAGGAAGGAAAAGTCTCCTGTGCATAATATTTCCAAATGATTTATGCAGATACTATCCCCTTAAGGAGCACAACACCCTATCCTTTAAGAGTGGCCTGAAAATAGTGTCTTCCTTTCAAAGGAAAGAGAGAGAAAACAAAAGAGTAACTTTATAGTGATGAAACCTGACAAACGCTACTTCAGTCAGGACATTAAAGTCAACATCAACAGTGATAAGTCATGTTGACAGTATGTATCTTTGATATGACATGTTGAAAATTGCACTTACTTCTGTGGTCTTTCACCAAAAATCTTACAAGCCCTGCCTAACCATGAGATTAACATCTCACAAATCTAAATGGAAAGACATTCTATATGATAACTGACTAATACTCCCCAAACTCTCAAAGTCATCAAAAAAAAAGGAAAGTCTGAGAAACATTCCCAGTCTAGAGGAGCCTAAGGAGATATAATGATTAAATGTAATGCAAAAAAAGACAAGAGATAGCAAATGCTGACATGAATGTGGAAAAAAAGGAATACTTGTACACTCTTGGTGGTATTGTAGATTGGTACAGCCACTGTGGAAAACTGCCTGGAGGATCTTCAAAAAATTAAAAGTAGAACTAACATATGATCTAGCAATTTTACTTCTGGGAGTATATCCAAAGGAAACAAAAACACTAAATTAAAAAGATATCCACACCTCCATGTTCATAGCAGCATTATTTACAATAGTCAAGCAGGAAGACAATCTAAATGTCCATCCATGGATTAATGGACAAAGAAGTTGTGGCATAAACACACACACATACACAATGAATATTATTTGGAGGAGGATGGTCAAAAGATACAAATTTCCAGTTATAAGATCAATAAGTACTAGGGATATAATATACATGATGCCTATAGCTAACACTGCGGTATGATATACAGGAGAGTGGTTAAGAAAGTAAATTCTAAGAGTTCTCATTGGAAGGTGATTATTTTTTCATTTTTCTTTCTTTTAGTTGTATCTATATGATAAGATGGTGTTATTTGAACCCACTGTGTTAATCATTTCACATATATGTAAATCAAACTATCATTATGTACATCTTAAAATTATACAGTGATTAATGTCAATTATGTCTCAATAAAACTGAGAAAAATATCAACTTAGAGGTGAAGCAAACCTCAGGAGATCATTTTGTGTCATTTACCTCTTGGTGGTTTGGTGTTATTAGTACCTCCTTTGGAGCTGAAGAGTAAGAAAGCATGAGAAGAAAATAAATAAAAAGCTTGTATTTTGCTATTGTTATACAACTTTATTATTTTCGATTGCAGAATACCTGTTATAAGAAAGTCTTTCACTACAGAAAGAAAAAAGAAAAAAAAATACTTTTTATTAATGCTACTCAAAAGTCACACACAAGATGAAGGCATTGCTGAAGGCATTCTCATTCTTTCAGAACCTAAAATTCCACCCATTCATCCGCTTCTCTAGCATATTGTAACAAAGAAATATTATGATTGCAGTGGTTTTGACACCCACTAAGAAATGTGAAAATTGTGTTTGTGATAGTTCAAGCACAGAGACCTACAGATTTCAGTAGATAATAAAAAGGACAGACATAGCTCTAAAAATTTAAACTCCTCCATTGACATACACGTTCTTAAAACTAGAAAATGGGCAAATCTCACTGAATCACATTGATCAGTGACTGTGTTGCTGTCATTAGTCTCTCTATACATATATATTTATTGAGTACTCCTTGTGATCAAGCCCTCATGCTAAATACTGAAGCACACTAGACACAGGAGTCATTAAGAAGCTTGCTGCTCTAGAAAGATCTAAAACACTCCTTATAGCCCTGCCTTGACCCATAAGGCCTTAGAAGGTCTAGAAAATCATGAGTTATATATCAAAATTTTACTCTACTTGGAAGTTTAGTCACCTTCCGAAACAAGCATTGTCTTCCTTAACCATTTGTTTCAGACTCAGTCTTACTTTCAGAAGTAGTGAACAAGGTAACATAACCAATGAAATGAGATAAATGTTCTTTTCTTTCTGATGTAGTCTCTTTACCAAACATACTGGGTCAGCAATAGAGAGTAAAAACAAATGCTAGTTCCATTGTATTTTCATAGCATGGTCAAAATTCTGACTCAGCTTCTCAGAGTAACTTCTCTAGTCCAAAAAATTGTGGGTTCTGTAGAGCATAGAATAGAGCATAGAGCGGCAATAAGGAAAGTAAGGAAGAATGACTTTGTGTAGACTATTTCAAGGTAGAGTCTAGAAAATCCATGGCAGAGTGTTCTTTGGAGAAATAAGGTGGTGGAAGTTTTTCCCAACTAGAGGTCTATAAGGTATTTTCTTTTGCCACAAACAGAAATTTTTGTCACTCTTCTTCTTGATCTACTATGCTACCAACATCATTCTCATCATCACTACCACCAATAAACAGTCACTGAGCACTTTTTTTATTCTAGACACAGAACAAAGAGCTAGGCATGATGAGCAGGTAGGGGGCCAAAAAAATTCAACCCTCCCTCCAGTGTCTTTTCATAATTGAGACTATAAGATATCTAATTTTTTAAAATTAAGATAAGTTCAAAAAAAGCAGTATTCAGAAGGAGAATGTTAGAATCCTCTTCTCAGATATTTTCACTCATTCAAAAGCAGAAAAAATAACTACTTCATGAGGTTAGAAATGAGGTGTGCAAATTGTCTCATAAAAGGCTGCCTTATAGTTGGCTGTAAAACAATAATAACTACAACTTATTGAGAGTTTTCTGCATGCTAGATTTCATCCTAAGCACTTTACATACATTTACTTATAAAATTTAAAAATCATTGTATGAGGTAAATGCTTGAAATATGAGGAAACTGAGACACAAAAAAGTTAAGTCACTTGCCCAAAGTTAGCTTGCAGGTGATGGGTGCGGACATAAACCTAAGCATTATGGTTCCAGAGCCCATACTCTTAAACATATTGCTATATTATAGTAGATATTTGCAATAGCTTGATTAGAAGAAGGAGGGAAGATGATATCGCATTGTAGTTTGATTTGCATTTCTCTCATGATTAATGATGTTGAGCATTCTTTCATGTGTTTGGTGGCAATCTGTATATCTTCTTTGGAGAAATGTCTATTTAGGTCTTCTGCTCATTTTTGGATTGGGTTGTTTGTTTTTTTGATATTGAGCTGCATGAGCTGCTTGTAAATTTTGGAGAACCTTCTTTGGTGTCTTCTCTCTATTGTCCGTCATGCACATGCATCTTTCAAAGTGAATCTTTGATTATCATTCTCTTTGATGTGGCAGAATGTAGGGGAATGAACATGGGCTTTGGAATCAGAAAGGCTCAGGATTAAATCCTGGCTTTTCTACCTACTAGTTGAATGACCTGAGCACAGAACATAAACTTTCTGAGGCTCATTTGAAAACTAAAGATAATATCTATTTCTCAGAGTCGTTATAAGCATAAATAAATAGTGCATATCACATCACTTTGAAAACTGTAAAGCAGAATACAAATGTTAGTTATTATTTCTGTCATCTTCAAGGTTCTCTACCTCTGGCTTCAAATTCAGCGTGTCTCTTAGTCCCCTTGACAACCTGGACTTGCGGCCAAACATGCTTTGTGTTATAATACTTGGAAGACTTTCTTTATGCCCTTGATTTCTTCGAAAGCAGAGAAGAAACTCTTGACACACTCTGCATGTGTCCACATGCACTCCTCACACTACTCAGGCACCATATTCTGATCATGTGAAGTTACATACCCACTATAGAGCTTGAATTCTGAGAGGAGCCTTAGACATCACCCAGGGAGTTCACAGGAGTCTCAAAAACAATCGACTTATACTGTTTATGTGCAAATATCAGGCAAGAATCAAGGATGAATAATGAGGGAAACAAAACCAATCAATTGGCCAACAAATAAATAAAACCAAAAAGCTTTAGGGACAGTGAAAAAAATATTCCATATAAAAAAACTAAGAGGGCAGGCTTGTATAATTAAAAATTGTTGATACATAACTGAAACTCAAACTATCTTTTTAATAAAATAGTAAAAACAAAGACTCTCTGGAAAAAAAAAGAAAGATAATTATAAGCCAATACACTGAAATGAGAAAGAAATTAGCTGAATGAAAGAACTGATACAAGGAAAGTAACCATTCCCAGGTAATATTAAATACAGTACACTACAAACAACAAATGCAGCTCTGACATTTCTGAAGAAATTCAAAATCAGTCTGGTCTTTTTGTAGGGCAACTTTGCCACATGGATCAACACACTTGAAATTGTGAATATCCTTCTACATATTGATTCAACTTCTGATCTTTTATCCTAATACAATACTCTTCAAAGATATATAAAATTATTTCTTAACAATGATGTTCATTTAAAATACTGTAACTTTTTTGTTCTGTTTTGCAAAATTGAATCCATTCTTAATACTCTACAGCCTATTTTTTTACCTGTAGCCTATTTTTAACTTGCCCTTGTGTTTTAAATTTAGGGAAAAAACTATAAATAAATGTAACTATTTGTGCTTGTATGCATTCTATATGGGCATAAAAAAGAGTGAGGAAAGATGTACATCAAATATTGATCACAGGACACTTGGAGAGTATAGGGAGAATAATTTGGGAGGAAGAGGGTGAACTAAAAGTCATTGGCTGTTTCTTAGCACATATCTGTTACCAGGCATTTTTCAAAAATGATGTATTGCTTTTGTAGTTTGAACGGAGAAAAAAATCAATTAAGTATTTTCAAAAATTTTATTTAAGAGAGCAAAAATTTGGAAACTTTCTATAGTAGTTAAGGTACAACTTGCTGCTTAACACATGAACTCCCAAATCTTAGTGAATTATAATAAAAGTTATTTCTTGCTCAGTTTCACTAAGGATATGTGCTAGGCACCCTTCTATGTGGTGAAACAGACTCTGCTCTTTCCATCATGTGTCACTGTCATATTTTATGCCTTAGAGTCCTTTGTTCTCTGTAGACAGAGAATGCAGAATGACAGAGTGGAGAGAAGGGAAGGGGAAGGAGTCCAGTAAAGATTAGCTCTGTAAATGTGTAGTGTATATCATTTCTGCCCAATTCTACTTTAACACCAAAGAGTCACATGGCTCCACTAAGATGCAGAGGAATGCTGGGAAATGCAGCCACTTTCCAGCAAAAACTCAACATCATGGGACGGGAGTGCAGCCCTTGTAGACAGCTCCTCTGCCATACTGTTTAAATGCCCCAAAACATGCTATTGGCTAAAAATATTATAATAAATGTATGAATATTGGGTCATAGAAAACATGTAATAACATGAGAAGATATTTATTATAACATCAGATTTATAAAATGATATTATAATTCCATTTTAGTAAACAAAAGGAATATATATTTGAAAGAGACAGATAGATTATATATATATAGATAGATAGATAGATATAGATATAGATATAGTATTCATTCCTGATTTCTCCCTATGGAAATCTTTCTAAAAGTGAAATTAACAGGTAAAAATATACTTTTAAAGTATTGTGCTATGTTGTCTTTCTCTTATAATAAACACAATTCTTTGCATGGTAAATATTTGAGAAATATATCATAGAATGAAAAAGAAGAGAAATTGTCCATATTCCCACCCAGAAGATATACACCAGAATGTTAACGGTTATTAACTTTGAGTGCAGATATTATGAGTGATTTGTGTCTTCTTCCGTGCTTTAAAGTATATTCTAAAATTTCTGCAGTATGCTTATATTACTTTTATTATCAGAAAAATTGAATACTACTTAAAAAAAATCCATCTGCTCTTTCAGTAATTTTTCAGAAGTTACCTTCTCCAGGAAATGTTACCTGAACAACCCAGTTGTAAGTAAGAGTTCTTTTCTCTTGTTGAAGCTAAATTAAAAGCCTCCAGATACAGATCCCAGGTGAGTTCCACACTGAAGTTGTTTCCTTGGGTGGCTGCCCTGCACAGGGATCCAGTGTTTGGACAATGGCAGGGCCATTGCTCTGCCACTGAATAGTTGTTCCAAACTTGAGAGAATTGTATAACCTTTCTGTATCTCAGTTTCTTCATCTGTAAAATGAAGATTATAATGGTACCAATTTCATCAGTTTACAGGAAGTATTAAATGAGTTAATACATGTGAAGCATTTAGAAAAGCATAGACAGGTAGTAAACCAGCACTAGACATTAGCTATCATTATTATTATTACTGTTATATTACATACTTATGTAAATTTTATTGAATCTTACGTTGTAGTTATATTTTTCACATACTTTTTTACCCTTACTTTATTATATACTCTTCAAAATAGAAACCATGGTTTATGTCTATTTATAGCTTTTATAGCACTTTATATACAATTTTGCACAGAGTAAGCCTTCAATAAAATATTAGCTGAATTTATCAGTAAGTGCATGAATGGGATAGAAAAACCTCAAGCTCAGGTGTATTACAGGAACAACTTAAATGTAGATATTTATTTCAGAAATCTGTTCCAGGAAATACTGTGGACAGAGGACTTTATCAGTGAAAGTCAAAGAAGAAAGGAGAAAGTCAACAAGAGATTATGGGAAAGAGGGAGAAGGGGAGGCACACTGCTATAAGTAGTTCTTGGAAAGAGGACAATGGCACTCAGAGTGACCAAAATGGATAGGGGACTGCTCGGATCAGGTCTGTGAGGAAAGTGGAAGCATCAATTTGGATAACAATTAGCAGTATCATTTTTTTTTTAATGAACAATAATAGCAACTGAGTGCTCTCAGATTGAGAGAAGTTAAACAAATTGCCCAGGCCCACAAAACAAACAATTTGCCAAATAGATTCAACCCAAGTCCATCTGACTCCATGACTGTGCCTTACTTCATAAATACCTCATAACATCAAGTTTACCCCAAGGTAGGTTACTAGTCTGCTAGTACTGAATCTGTTTTTTGTTTATTTATTATTCCATTTACTAATTTTGTGTTTATTTTACTTAATTATGCTTTGCAAAATGGATTAAGTGCTTTAAATCTGTTATAAATAAGTCTCTTTTTTGGATATAAACAATGCTGCTTTGTTATTTCCCTGAGTCCAGTCCAAAGGCCCAAAGTTTCCAAGAGTATGTCTTTTCTCTCACTGAGCTACTTCACAACTCATGTCTGCAGAGGGGAAGGGCCTGGTTCAGAGTGTTTGAAGTCACAACCCTCAAACAGAGAGAGGAGGCACACTGCCAAACCCTTCTTATTTGCTTAACTTTAACAAATAGTACCCTGAACCAATCTACACTTGAATCCTTCAGTTTGTCACTGAATAATTCATGGTTATTTAATTTTGGCCCCTATCAAAAGATTTACAATGCATAATCTTTTAAGTACAGAGATTGTAAGTATGTCACAGGGCTTATTTAAAGCTTCACTGTTCTGTTTAATACATTTAACTTTGCCAATGAAAAGATCCACAAAAACTGATGTATTCTTATCCAACTTGAGATTAGACAATACATGTAAATAAAGAATGACATCTGATATCACCAAATGTCTCCCTTACTATGCTTGGTATTTGAAACTCAGAAATGTCTAAACAAATTGTACAAAATCGCATTCAGAGGGACAAAAAAAGAAAAGAAAAGAAAAAAACAGCCTTGTTTTTCTGCTCTAGACTTTGAGCTAATGGAATGTTTATTCTAGACATCAGTATAACAATATTACTAAACTTTGAGCTAATGGAATGTTTATTCTAGACATCAGTGTAACAATATTACTGTCCTAAAAAGATGTATATTTATATGAATTGACAGTATTTTGTGATATATGAGAAAAGCAGACCTCTCAGGATTTAGACAACGTTCAAACCAACTGTAACTGAACAAAAGTAGAGTGAGTAGTTCCTAAAGCCCCCATCTGTTCCATATATACAGATTGTCAAAGGCAGAGACAACAGCAGTTTTCTCATTTGGTCTTACTGAGGAGATTCCTGCATCCTGTATGTACTGCTGTTAGTATACAAATGATATCTTCGACAGAGATGTCAGTATAAATCGTCAGGTTTTCATTCTAAAAGCCAAAATTTTTATACAAAGAAGAGAGAACAAGAGCTATGACTTCTTCTTGAATAAATTGCAAAAAAAAAATGTAACTCAAATAGATACCACTAAAAGCAAGAAATACCTTCTCTGTTTAATGGCTCTTAATGAGATGAACATTGAAACAGTTCTTATCCTGTAGCAATAAGCAGAACTTTATCAATTTTTTTTTAAATCTTAAAGCAGTATTTTTGTCATGACTTCTTGACTTAAGGAAGAAAAACATTAATTTGGATAATACCACTCCTTAAGGAAAAAGAGAATCTAAATCATCTCAGCATTTGGAGCATGTTGTACGAAATATTAGGCTGCTTTGTGCAAAGACAGCAGGAGTCTTCCTTGCCTGGCAAGCACATTTGTAACATATTTCTAAGCCATGTAGGTTCTATTGCCTTTTTCTTTTTTAAGTAAAGACTGGTCAAACAAACCAACAAAAATGCATTTTCTTCCTGAAGAATATGAACAAATGTCAAAAAAGCAAGCACTTAAGTTACAACTGCCCCTAGGCAAATGTAACTTCATGCTGGGCTTATGCTACTATCATAGACATCACACCACAGGAAATCACTAACACTAACCATGACCAAGCCAGTCGTGTCTTTCCAGAATTTAAGGCGTAATTGCCTTAATGAACTCAGACAGTATCTGAAAAGTTCCCAATTAACAGTCATTCACTAAAGAAAATTGTGTTTCATATAGAGGTTTTCTGTGTTCGGTCACAGATAATAATTATTTTGTAGTTTTAAGGGGTTGTGAGCATCAGGTAAATGATGGTAACTGGCCAGCTATCAAGAGAGAGCAGCATTAAAATTGTTTTTGTATGTTTGGGGGAATGGGCAAATGTCAGCGTCGGGCAGCATCAGATCAATAATACAATCTCAAATGTTAAGGATGTTGCTTTATGTACTCAAATATAGGCATGAAAATGGACAATAGCAATGAAGAAAGATCAAGTAAGCAATCCAGTCCATGTACACACCCCAGCAGGGGAAAATTGCTTCCTAAAATAAACCTTCTAATATTTTAGTACTGTTGACTTTTGTATGTCCCTGGTGATTAAGCTTCTATCACTCACTTTCCCTGCAAGACTATTCTTGTAACCTAATATTTTCCTATGTCAGGAAGTGCCTTAAATTTCCCTTTCTCAGTTTCAACCTACAATCCCAGTACTCCACGGGATATTAGGAGAATAATTAAACAGTTGTAAATCATTCTAAATATTTCAAATGAATGCTATCCACAGTCCTAGAAACAAAAATTTTCTTCTTTATAATTTAAAAATGTTTTGTACTTTCTTTCATTATATCTTATGCAATGGCAATTTAGTAAAGCGATGAAATCCTTTAAAGCAGGAACTATGTAATGTAATATAATTTCAATTAATATGTTATATATTTTTAATTTGGGATACCATATCAATCCTTTCTTTTCCTTGATCGTTTTTATTATTCTACCCTGCACTATTTTAGTTTTAGCCACTCATTTGGAACAAAAGACATTTCATAAATGCTACATTTCAAATCATTTTAGGAAACCACTTTCATTTACTTTATTTTATATTCAGTGGCAAAGCAGCCCTATCAGTGAGATTTTGGGGCTTCTCTCTTTGATTTTAATTCTTTGATCATAATATTTGATCTAATCATATACGTTAAAGGACACTCTAAATGGAGGAGATGCCCAATATTGAGATCCACAACTTACTTAGAAGTTCATGTCTCCCTCAACCACTCAATTTTCCTCCCTATGACTCCCTCCTCATTTCTCATGCAAAATTCTCTTAAATTTTGTCCCTTGGATAAGACACATTTTTCTTACAGAAATTAGGAACGTTCTTAGTACTGTATGTCAGTACTCATGTCCCAAATTATAAATGAATATGTGCGTTACAGTAGGATTTTGTATTTTTCAAGAATGTACTTCCAAACATGGGCAAAAATGACATTTGATATTTTGCTAGCTTCTCACATAAGTAGTGTTTTGATATTAAGTTTGTGGTTTGTTTTTATTTTTCCTAGATCAATGTTAATTCACTTGGTTCCCTTATGGATACAATATTGGGAATCTGAACAAATCCTTACAACCTGTCTGCTTTTTGTGTCTTCCGTGATTTTGCAGGAAAGCTATTTCATTTCAACTTTGGCTAGTTTGCAGAAAAGCTATTTCATTTCACCTTGACTTCAACATAATGCAAACAATATTAAAAATATATGGCAAAATATAATCTGAGCTAAAATGAAATTTCTGCTTACATAAAACAATTGAGTTATAAAACAAATATGTTATATGAAAGATGACAATTTATAAGGCAGAGAATAACACTAGCATATGATATAGGGCTTTGTATATATTTTATACTGTACCCATTTCATCAGTTGAATTAGAAGAAAAACTTGAAAATTCAGACTATAGGTTTATAACTAAGTTATTTTACTAGTAATTTATCAAGGTTTTGTGAATAAGTGTTGTAGAGGGCAATTGAAAATCTAACACTCTATTTCACTTCTTGTTTAAATTTCAAAGGCCATCAGGTTAATACAATGCAAAAGTCCTGGGTTTCTGTCAAAATGACCATTGAAGATTTTACTATTTTATAAATGGCCAGTATTGATTTAGACAATGGATAACACAGATTTTACTTGGATGTGCAGTAAATCATGATATTACATATAGTAACTGAAAATGTGTAGTTACTCTTCTTTCTCTCACTTTTGTGCAAAAAGAATAGCCAGTGGAGAGTAATATTAAACACAAATCCAGCAGTTTCTCTCTTTTAAAGACTAAGCAGTTACTTTCTTTTTAAAGACTAAACAGATGAATAACAAACAGACTAACTTTAAAGTATGCATCTATTATCTAATCATATAAAGTATTTTTTGATACTTATATAGGGAAACACTTTAAAAAATTAAGGCTAATAATTTCCTATGTTTATTTTTATTCCTAATTTGTAAATTAAATTAATTACATATTTTGTTTTGAATTAATAAATACTAAATTGACAGAAATCAAGATTTTTGAATTTAAAATTACATTTTTTAAATTCATCAATGGAAGTATATTAACAGGAGAGTTGTTTATATAATTATTTTTCATTAAAAGAAATTATCTCATGAAAATGCTAAGAAGTAAATTAAATCTTTCTTAGATTTTTTTGGCTATATTTTAATTAAGTTAAGCAGTTCTTATATTTTGAGTAAGAATTTCTATACAATTTCTACTGACTGGAATCAATTACAGAAATTAGAACTAGTACATAGAGCTCCTAAATTTTAATTTTCAAAAGGGAAAAATCGTAACTCTCATAAAAATATAAAATGAATACATGTCAAAGATTTTATTAAACTAGTCAGTGAGGAAATCAGTAAGGTGTTATAATTGGTTCAAAGGAGAATTTGAAGAAGACACACATTTTATATGTATATACACTTTATAAGTATATATTATATTAATAATCAGAAATGCTGAAATGAATTTTCTAGGAAATGTAGAGGTCAGTAAACTTTTTCTGTAAAGTGCTAAATAGCTACATATGGTTTTGATCACATTCTTATTCTTTTGTGTGTGTGTTTGTGTTTTAACAACTCATTAAAATTAAAAAATAAATCTTATCTCACAGGCCATTTTAAAAACAGGCCACAGGCTAGAATTGACTTGCAGGCCATAGTTTGATGACTTCTACTATAGGACAATGAAATGTAATATTTGGACATATCTTTCCTATAGGGCAGAAATCAATTGTCTCTATATCACACACTATTTGTATTTCTATGGACAAGAATCATTTGCTTTTCTGGCTTTTTTCTGTAATTAAACATCTACCCCTACAAAGTATAATGTAGTCTATCTAGTCAAGAGAAAAACAATAGGTGCACACCTCTATAGAACCAGAAAAAACCCAGAGCATCATCTGGACAATATCAAGCACTCCACTGAAAGGACATCCTGGAATACCTCCTGTCCATTTCCAAGTTTTTGACTATATTTTTGTAAGACACTGCTATTAGATCATAGCTAAGTGCATGAGCTTTACATAAACCTGGGTTCAAATCTCTGGAATTCCATTTCTGTGGTATTTGACTCTGGAGAAATAATTTAATTTCTGTGAATCTTGGAATATTTATCTATTTGTAAAATAATGTTAGTGAAACTTTATTGGTAGTTTTAATGTTAAATGAGGCAGTACCTATATAAAATAATCTCTTTTGTCTTCTTTATCCCTGCCCCTATCTCTGAAGTCTCAACATCTCAAAGGCAACAACACAAAGAGTTTTTGTATTATGATTCAACTGGAATCTTTTAGGCAACCACCATCATTATTTCTCTCATTATATAAGAGAAGTGTGTAAATTTGATCTTTATGAATTTGGGCTAGTTATTAACCTCTTTGTGTCTCTGTGAGATGATTTTATATATATACCTTTGCCCCAGTTCCTGACACAGAACTCCTAAAACCCTTGTAATTTCCTAAGTGATAGGAATACTAGGAGCAACTCTTGTAATATTTGTCTGCTGTACATGTCAATGACGGCTCCTCCAGGGTTTTGTAATTTCCATGTACTAAGGATTGATCGTCTCTGAAACTGTTTAGTTGTTGTGTATCCCCAAAGGCACTGAGAGTATAAGAGGGCACCACATGCATGCAAAGTTGACCCAAGGAAAGACAGTGTTGGCTTGCATTTAGGACATAGAAATAGAGATAATTAAGGCAGATGAACTAACTAACCACAAGATTGAAAAAAAAAAAAAATGTTCCCTAGGAAAATTAGCTTACTTGTAGATTTTGCTTGATAATTGCTTCAATTAAGTACAAATTATTTATAAGTTTTTTATTCACTTCTATTACTAAACCACTTCCAAGAACATCTTGAATTTTTATAGGCAAAGTCTATAAACATACTGTAGGGATGTAGATTCATTCATATCAATCGGAAAACCCACTGAAAACTAAATGAAAGGAACTAGCAAGAGAGTGCATGGATTTATAACTGTTAGTATTGTAATGGCATGGTTTGCTTACTAAAAGTATACTACAGTGATTAAAATTTTAAATTCTCTACTGTCAATTCTTAAAAGTATATGCTTACTGATGTAGATTCTTTTTAAAAAGTTCTCAATAAATATAAAACAGTGGTCAAGCCACAGGAAGGAAAAAGGCTCCCTGCAGTTTCCCCGCAGGGAAAGCAGTGTTCAGACTTCCACCACCCCATGTCTGTCTTCTAAGGGATTCACTTTATTAATTATGTGAAAAACAATCAGGGACCTCTGTGAGGACTTACACAGCTACTCACTGGATACACAACCAGCCATGCACATTAAGACTACTTTCTTTTTTCCAGGACATCATTATCATAGACACAAAAGACACATAGTCACTACTTTCTACATTCACCAGATTCTGAATTCACCACTCAAAAACGTAAAATTGTTGTATGTACTTCCCTAGAGAGAGACAATACAATCAGAAATTGGGAAATATTTAATGACATAGTCTAACAAGTTCTGAATGCTGCAGATACGGACCTCGTAGATTCCTCCTTTTGAAACTTTTCCCTTTGTATACTGAAAGCATCAAAAAGTAGGAGCTGCATTTTATTCCACTGCTGTGCAAATCTTTAAGCATTCACCTTTGATTATAGAAGTTGATGTGTGGGTCTGAGAAATGAGAGCTCTCTCGGCCTTCATAGAGTGTGTGGCTGCCCACAGACATGCTGGTGCATTATTTAGGTTTTCCAGTCTGTCTCTGCAGGTGTTAGTGCTTAAGCTTAGGCAGTGCAGATAAAGCTAGCAAGTGGAAGGAAGTCAGGTTTCACAGCCTGACCACCTCTCTGGAGGAACCGGATCATGCCATCCATGGAAAAACCAGAACAGCTACTGAAGGATTTCTATCTGGTATTTGAAAATTGGACTTTTACTTCTTGGATGAATTTGAAGAAATTTTACTTTTCTGGTCAGACAAAATCTCCGGGACAAGAATTCTTGGTGCATTGAAAACTAAGTTTTACAATGTCAAACAGACATTTTTATGCCACCAAGTACATTTACTTATATTAATACTCCTTAAATTCAGCTCAAGAAATATCCTTCATAAATTTGTTTCCTGAGTCAGATTTTCTCTAGATATAAACTTTCCAATGGCACAATTAATTAATTAGCCAAAAAGTAGCTATTTACCACCTGCTGAGATCTATGCATTATGACTCCTTCTCTCAGAGAACTTAAATTCTTGGTAAGGGCAAGGTGATGACTAAGAATGTGGTAATTTTAGATTGGAAACATTATATGCTTGGTAGAAAAAAATGCTTGAAAAAAATCACATAAATAATTTTGTTCTTCCAATAAGTCTATTTTATTTCTACTTAAAATAAATATTGTGATAGATGAACACAATTTTAATTAACACTCTAGAGGCTTCATAGCCTTAAGAAATGATATCTATGTGTACTAGTCAGGATTCTCCAGATAACAAAACCAATGGGGTGTGTGTGTGTGTGTGTGTGTGTGTGTGTGTGTGTGTGTGTGCATATAAAGAGATTTATATAAGGAATTGGCTTACACATCTGTGAGGCAGAGAAGTCCCAAAACTTACAGTTGGCATGCTGGAGATCCAGAAGAGCTGATGATGTACTTCCAGTCTGAATCCAAGACTAAGAAGCTGAGGAGAGCCCATGGAGTAAGTTCAAGTCTGAGAGTCAGCATGCTGGAGACCCAGAATGGCCCATGTTTCAGTCTGAGTCCAAAAGCAGGAAAAGACTGATGTCCCAGCTCAAGGCAGTCAGGCAAGAGGAAGTAATTCCCTCTTACTTATGGGAGGGGAGGATGAGCCTTTTTGTTCTATTCAGGCCTTTGATTAGATCAGGACCACCAACATTAGGAAGAGCAAACTGCTTTACTCAGTCTATGATCTATATGTTAATGTCATTCTAAAATTAACCATCAAAAGTCCACCTCTTTTGTCAACTTGGCATCCATACACATCTCCTTAAACCATAATCTCCAGATAAAGCCAACAAAAAGGACAGAATTCCACCTAACTTGATACAACTATTCTGTATATAACCAAAAATGCACTAACCCCTTCCCCAGGAGGTAAGTCCTTGAGTGATGTTTACTTTTCTCTTTGATATCTCATAACTTAAATACTATTATGTAAATTTAATAATACTTAAATGCTATAATATAAAGTCACTGCATCCATGTTAAAGGAATAAGAGAGGAAAGAAAACAAAGATTTTTCTAATTACACACACGAACATTCTTATAACTAAATAAGCAGAAAATACCCACGACAATTACAACTCTCATTCTGTATCTGGTTGCATCGTCATAGTTGGTTTTTACAAGTACCTTCTTCCACTACCCATTCTATTGATACATTCCCTCTGTTTTCAGCAAGCACCTCAGCTAGTTATGATTCTTTACTAGGCATGGTGACCCAAAATTTATTCCTGAAGGCTCTGGACCTTTAGCAGTCCTGCCTGGGTTGGGTTGTAGTAGTTTTCCATTGACCTTAATCACAGAGCAAGGTAATATTCTAAAACACATTCAGGGATCTTCTGTATTCCAGATATATTCTTCCTTACCTCTATTGTGTAATAGTAGTCCAATTTCCCCTTGATAGTGAAGATGAATCACTACAGCCATCATAGTAACTCCCTTCTTCGGTTATTGATTCAGAAGCATGAGGAGTCCAAAGTGGCATAAAAGAATGTTGTATTTTCTCAAATGCTCTTTCTGCATCTATTGAAATAATTATATGATTTTTATCTTTTGTTTTATTAATGTAGGGTGTTATATTTATTAATTTGCATTGAACCATCCTTACATCCCAGGGATAAATCTCACTTGATTGGTCATGATGTATGAACCTTTTAAAGTGCTGTTGAATTGACTTTACTAGTATTTTGTTGAGGATTTTTGCATCTCTGTTCATCAGGGATGTTGGCCTGCAGTTTTCTTTTCTTGTAGTATACTTATCTGGCTTTGGTATCAGGGTAATCCTGGCCACATAAAATGAGTCTGGGTGTGTTCCCTCCTCTTCAGTTTTTGGACGAGTTTGAGAAGGATTGATGCTAATTATTCTTTAAGTGTTTGGTAGAATTCACCAATGAAGCCATCTGGTCCTGGGTTTTTTGGTGTTGGGAAGTTTTAAATTATTGATTCAGTCTCCTTACTCATTACTGCTCTGTTCAGATATCCTATTTCTTCACGATTCAGTCTTGGTAGATTGTATGCTTCTAAAAATTATCCTTTTTTCTAGGTTATCCAGTTTGTTGGATATAATTGTTCATAGTAGTCTCTTATGATCCTTTGCATTTCTATGGTATCAGTTGTTATGTCTCCTCTTCTATTTCTACTTTTATTTGAGTCCTCTCTCTCTTTTCTTACTATAGCTAAAGATTTATCAACTTTGTTTATCTTGTTTTTAAAAATAGCCTTTTATTTCATTGATCTTTTATGTTTCTGATTTTTTTTTCCTGATTAATCATTGTTATTTCTTTCCTTCTGCTAACTTTGGGCTTAGTTTGTTCTTCTTTTGCTAATTCCTTGAGGAGTAAAATTGATGGTTTATTTGAGATTTTTCTTGTTTGTTAATGTAGGTGTTTATCATGATAAGCTTCCCTGTTAGAACTGCTTTTGCTGCATCCCATAATTTTGGTTTGTTGTGTTTCTGCTTCCTTTGTTTCAAAATATTTTAAATTTCCTTTTTGATTTCATTTTTACTCATTGTTTGTTTAATTTCCACATATTTGTGAATTTTCCAGTTTTACTGCTATATTGATTGATTTCTATTGTGGTTTCATACCACTGAGTCTTGGTATGATTCCAATCTTCTAAAATTGCTAAAAATTGCTTCATGAACTAAAAAATGGT
Source organism: Globicephala melas (assembly GCF_963455315.2). Classification (NCBI taxonomy): domain Eukaryota; kingdom Metazoa; phylum Chordata; class Mammalia; order Artiodactyla; family Delphinidae; genus Globicephala; species Globicephala melas. The sequence goes on from NC_083314.1 coordinate 116,136,936, forward strand.
GTATTCTGCAGAATGGTACGTGAGTGCTTAAGAAGAATAGTGTTCTGCTGCTGTTTGATGGAATGTTATGTATATGTCTGTTAGATTCATTTGGTCTAAAGTATAGTTCAAGTCCAATGTTTATCAATTTTCTGTCCGAATGACCTATCAGTTGGTGAAAGTGGGGTATTGAAGTTCCCAACTATCATTGTATTGCTGTCTATTTCTTTCTTCAGATATGTTAGTATTCACTTAATATATTTAGGTGTTCCAGTTTGGGTGCATGTATATTAATAATTGTTATATCCTCTTGATGAATTGACCCCTTTATCATTATATAATATATATACTTATATAATATACATACTTTCATTGTCTGTTTTGACTTAAAGTTTCTTTTGTCTTCTCTCTTTTGGTTTCCATGGAATATCTTTTTCAATCACTTTACTTTGAGCCTATCTGTGTCCTTAAAGCTGAAGTCAGTTTCTTGTAGGCAGCATATAGTTTGATCTTGTTTTTTCATACACCTAGTCATTCTATGCCTTTTGATTGGAGAATTTAATCCATTTACATTTAGAATAATTATTAGTAAAGACTTACTAATGCCATCAAATTAATTGCTTTATGGTTGTTTTGTAATTCCCTTGTTCCTTTCTTCCTTTCTTGATGTCTTCTGCATGCTTTGATTCCATTCTCTTTATCTTTTGTGTATCTACTATAGGTTTTTGTTTTGTGGTTACCATGAGGGTTACATAAAATATCTTATAGATACAACAATCTATTTTATGTTAATAACATCTTAACTTTGATAGCATATAAAACTCTACTCTTTTACTCCTCCTCCCTTTTATGTTTTTGATGTCACAATTTACTTCTTTTTATACTGCGTATTCACTAGTAAATTATTATAGCTATAGTTATTTTTAATATTTTTGTCATTTAACCTTTTTATTAGAGTTAAGTGGTTAACATAATACCATATTGCAGTATTAGACCATTCTTAGTTTGACTAAATACTTACCTTTACCAGTGCATTTTATATCTGTGTATGTTTTTATGTTACTCATTAGCACCCTTTCATATCAGCTTGAACAACTCCTTTCAGCCTTTCTCGTAAGGCAGGTCTGGTGGGGATGAACTACCTCAAATTTTATTTTATTGGGAATATTTTTTACTTCCTTTCATTTCTGAAGGATAACTTTTCAAGATAAAATATTCTTGGTTGGCAGTTTTGTTTCTTTGTTTTTGTTTGTTTGTTTCTTTGTTTTAAACACTTTAATATATGATTTCAGTCTCCCCTGGCCAGTCAGCTTCTGCTGAGATATCAACTGATAGCTTTTTGACAGTTCCTGTGTAAGTAATAAGCTTTTCTCTCTTGCTGTTTTTAAGATTTTCTCTCTTGTTGATAGTTTTATTGTAATGTGTCTTGGGGAAAATTTTTTTAAGTTCAGTTTGTTTGGGGTCCTTTGAGCTTCATGAACTTGGATAGCCAAATCTCTCCACAGATTTGGAAAGTTCTCAGTCATTATTTCTTTATATATGCTTTCTACTCCTTCTCTTCTCCTTCTGGGACTCAAATAATTAACAGATTGCTTCTCTTGGTGGTATCCTATAGTTCATGTAGGCTTTCTTTACTCTTTTTCGTTCTTTATTCTTTGTTCTTCTCTGACTATGTAATTTCAATAATCCTGTCTTCTACTTCATATATTTTTCTTCTGTTGCTTGAACTAATCTGATGATGATGCCCTTTACTGCATTTTTTTGATTCATTTATTATAATCTTTAGCTTTAGAATTTTTCTTTGGTTCTCTTTATGATTTCTATCTCTTTATTAAATTTCACATTTTGCTTATGTATTGTTTTCCTGATTTTGCTGAATTGTCTTCTGTGCTTTCTTGTAACTCATCGAGCTTCCTTAAAACAGCTATTTTTAATACTTTATCAGGTAAATTGCAGACCTCCATGTCTTTGAAGTGTGTTACTGGAAGATTATTGTGATCTTTCAGTGGTGTCATATTTCCTTATTATTTTTATGTACCTTGAAGTCTTGAGTTTCTGTGTTCACATTTGAGGTACCAGTCGCCTCCTCCAGTCTTTACTGACTGACTTCAGTAAAGAAATAATTTCTGTCAGTCCTGTTAGGGACTTTGAGATATTTTTCAGACCTTCTATGGATATGCATTTTCCACACTTCTCGCTCTCTTTTGTGGCAAAATTCTTAAGCTTGTTTACCTTCCCTTGATCCTGTAACACAACAGACCTGGTGCTGACAGCCTCCTTTTTGCTTTCCCAAGGGCAGTGCTAAAATTCTAGTTTGTGGTCTCTTCCTGGCCTGCAGATTCAGGCCAGTTTTCTGTACATGTTCATTAGCCTTCTGTCAAAGTTCACTTACACTGCTTTTGGGAGCACATGCAGGGACATTGCCATAGGGTGGGGCTGTGTGTAGATGGCACCATGGAGCACTAGGGGTCCCCTTCTGCCAACTGGCAGATCCAAAAGAAAGGTGTGCCAGCAGCTCCTGTGCAGACCTCCCCAAGATGTCTGTGATGTACTAGGATCTGCATCCTTTTTATTCAATCAGAGCCCTGAATGCTACTGTCCTAGCTACTTATCTCCCCCTGTTGTGCAACTCACAACTCAGTACTCTGGATAAGGCAAAAGAGAAATGGGTCACTTCGGTAGCATATTGTACAGCTGGTGAAACTGGTTATTCACTTACATGTTCTCACTTTCACCGACAGTAGAAATCATAATTTGAGGAGGGTTCTCTTGGCACTGAGCTATGTCACTTCCAAGGGGAGAGATGATGCAGGTTAAGTCAAACTGTTTCTCTTACCCTCTCCAATGAGTCTAAACTCTCTCTGTTTTTTTTTTTTTTTTTTTTTTTTGGCTCTAATAGTGTGCTGGAACTTCTCTACTGGACTCCTGAACTTCCAAAAACTCTCTAGTCTGTGAATGATTATCTAGGCCAGTGTTCTCCAAGACCTTTCTTTCCCTTTCTCTCTCTCTCTTTCTTTTGTTTCCTCACTTGCTCTCACTCTCTTTCCCCCTCTGCATGTACACAAGAAAGAACTCATGTGAGCACACAGCAAGATGGCAACTGCCTACAGGCCAAGAGAAGAAGAGGGTTTAGAATGAAACCTATCTTTCATTGCCTTGATTTTGAACTTCCTAGCCTCCAGAGCTGTGAGAAATAAATTCTTCCTTAAGCCACATAGTCTATGATATTTTGTTGTGGCAGTCTGAGCAGATTAATGCACTATGTACTCACATTTTTACGAGGATTTAAAGCCCTCTTTCCATACTTAAGTTTCATCTCTATGTTAGAAAGAAAACCTAAAAAGATAGCAAATCTCATTAATAGTAGGTGTCTTCTGAGTGCTGACTATAGGCCAAACAAATTAAATACATACACATAAAGTTTTTACAGTCCTAATTACTTCTAATAACTAATTGTGTATATTTATGTTGAGAGCCATGACAAGATATGCAGATAAATCAGTGGATCTTGCATTTTAAATGTTTGAACCTCTCTCTACTCCCATCTCTCAGGGTCTTGACACATGTGTTTTTCCTTCATTTCCTCTTTGCCTCTCTAAGCCATCATTAAGTCCTCAGCTTAAATGTTGCTTCAACTGGAAACTTTTCTTAACCTGCAGACTGGGTATGGTTTCCCATTATGTGTTATACATTTCTGAGGAATTCATAACTTCTCTTTTGTAACAATTTCAAACCCACTATATTAGCCTGAGTTCTCCAGAGAAGCAAAATTAATATAATGCATGTATAGAGAAAAAGAGATTCATTATAAGGAATTGGTTCATACAATTATTGAGGCTGTGAAATCCAAGACCTACAGTTGGCATGCCAGAGACCTAGCAGAGCCAATGGTTCTAGCACGTCTAAAGACCTGAGAACTAAGACAGTCCATGATGTAAATTCCAGTCTGAAGGCTGATAGACTTGAGACCCAGTTCAAGTCCAAAGGCAAGAAAAAAACTGATATCCCAATTCAAAGCAGTCGGGTAAAGGAGATCTCTCTTACTCATGGGAGGATCAGCCTTTTTGTTCAATTCATCCTTCAACTAATTGGATGAGGCACACCCATATTAGAGAGAACAATCTGGTTTACTCAGTCTATCAATTTAAATGTTGATGCCATCCAAAGAAATCCTCACAGACACACCTAGAATAATGTTTAACCTAGTGTCTGGGTACCCTGTTGCCCAGTCAACTTGACACATAAAATTAACCATCACACCAATTATTACTTTTAAATAATAATGACATAAGAACTGTGCCTGACCTGTTCACCTAATATCCCTAGTGTACCAAAATAAAAAGTACTTGGTAACTATATATATTTTTTTATTATTTTATTTATTTATTTTTTTTGCAGAATAACTGACTAAACACCAATTTAAGAGCACTAGGTTAATCTTTATATGGATATAAAATTATTATGGCTATGATGGATTTGAGAGTACATGTATCTTTTTTTTTTTTTTGTGGTACACAGGCCTCTCACTGTTGTGGCCTCTCCAATTGTGGAGCACAGGCTCCAGACGCGCAGGCCCAGAGGCCATGGCTCACGGGTCTAGCCGCTCCGTGGCATGTGGGATCTTCCTGGATCGGGGCACGAACCCATGTCCCCTGCATCGGCAGGGAGACTCTCAACCACTGCACCACCAGTGAAACCCAGAGAGTACATGTATCTTTTGTCTGAATCTCCATTTACAATGTACCAAGACTTCATCCCTTGAAAATCTTGTCCATTCAACAAAGCAAAAAATTTCTGGACTCATCTATGTTTTTCAAACAATGCTTTAGTAATTCCCATTACAAATTCAGTTGAGATAAATGTCTTTTGTTTTATGATGAAATTCACATATTACATATTTAAGGCTTTATTATATATAATCTCTATATTATTTATTATGCATATTATTTATTATGTATTATATTACATAAATTTCCTTCAATGATTCCACATTACTCTCTAGATATATTCTTATAAGATTTGAGGCCAATCATATATATATATATATATGTTATATATAATTACATATATTATTATATAATGAGACCAATTTCCAAAAAAAGTTGTGTTTGCTTTCTCTATTTCATCACTCTTGTCTGGCCTGACCTTGGCTTTTGCTGAGTTACCAATGGCTCTCCTGTGTCACTAAATGTAATGACTAATTTAAAATCTTCATCAAACTTGATCTCTCCACAGCATTGATACAATTGATATCTTATTTCTTTTGAAAATACTCTTCTCCCCCTCACCTTCTGTGACACCATATTTTCTCCCTAACTCTCTACTCTCTGCTTTCTGAGGCTTCTATGGGGAATCCTCCGCTCCTTCCTCCTTTTCTGACTCCCAAATGTTACAGGTTCTCCCAGCTTCATGCTAAATTGCATTTTCTCAATTAGCTTCAGCTACCATCAATATGGAGATGACATGCAGATTTATGTTTCCACGTGGATCTTTCCTCTGTGTTCCACACCATATACCCGACTAAGACATTTAATTTGTATGTTGCAAAGCCCATCTTTTCCTCTGTCTCCTCTAAATCCGGATCATTTTCCAGTGTTCCCAATCTCAATGAATGTTAACAGTGCATTATCAGTTGTGTAAATGAGAATTCTAAGAATCTCTGTTGACACTTCCCACTCCATCATACCCTTAAATCTAGAATCACCCTGTTGATTCACTCTCATATAGTTCTCTTAATTTCCTCCACTTCTTTCTCTTTCACTCCCTACTCTGGTGTCCCAAGTTTAAGATAACATTACCTCTGGCATGCTTGACTGTAATGATCTGTTAAATTTTTCTTCCCCTGAGTTTATTTCTGGACCCTCCAATCTATTAGCCATCTGCAACCAGAGACCTTTTCAAAAGGGAAGACTAATCATATATTCCCAATGTTCAAAACACTTCACTGAGTTTCCTTTATATTTAGCCATGCCTTCCCCTATCTTTCCAGATTCATCTTTAACTTATCTCCTTCTATCCTTTTATCTCACTTTCTTCTCTACTGTACCCTAGACACACCGGTCTTGTCTTGTTTTTTGAATGCTTCATATTTTTTCACAAGCTATGACCTTTGGAAAATTCCCACACCAATACACTCAGATATAGTTTATGCCAGTTAACAGATAGGCACAAGCCTCAGGAAGGCTTTTTCTGATCCCCTGACACTAATTCTCTTAAAGCATCATGTACCTCTCATTTGGATTACATGTTATTGTACTTATTTTATTATTTTATACATGTCTATTTTCCTTAGTAGATTGCAATGTCCATCAGCATAATTACGATGTCTCTTTTATTCACAGCTATGTCCCAAGATCGTGTCTGGCACATTGATTAATAAATGATGAAGCTAAATAAATAAAAATTTATTCATTGTTGATTCTGTGCAGGTACCACAGGGTTATATAAAAATATGTTCGGGATTTCCCTTACTCTCAAAGTGTTTACCTTTTGGTTTAGAAGATATACATAAATAGAAATGAAAGCAAAATACTACACTAAGTAATTAACATCTAACTCTATGACATGAAAAGTCTCAAAACAATTTTTAAATAATTTACAAAGTAATATAAGAAGTAAGATATTTATAACTGGAATAGTGAATTATTTATGGATGAAAACAGTATTGAGCTTGACCTTTAAAGATAGAAAAATGTTGGAGAGTCCAAATGGAAAAGGTAGAAGTTTGGGGGAAGAAGAATAGAATGAACAACACTCCAGAGACAGGCTAGCCTTGGAGATCAAGATTAATGGTGATGCCCTCCTAATAGCCCTTAAATGGCTCTAATGTTCTATGGAAGTGAAGAGAGACTGTAGTACTAGAATGTTATAAAAAACAGACTGTGGTATGATAAGAATTTTAATAGCAGGAAATCCTGAAACAAAGCTTCAGTATTGTATTTTTACAAGGTACTAGAAGAACCGTTGCTGCATAACTGACATGTGGGAAGAAAAGTTGTGAAAAACCAATGAGCTGGCTAAAAAATTTTTTAAACAAGTTGTAAAGTTGTAGTCTTATTGGACAGTTTCCTGGATCTCAATGAGATCTTTAGAATTGTCAACACGTAAAACAGGATATGTGTTTTCCCCCTTACTAATAAGAACTATTCCATGTCTTCAACATCTTTCTTTTCATGCTTAGATGTACACATAGAATCTTCTTTTAAAGAAAACTGACCTACAGATGGTTTGTCAACTATCCTTGGAAATTGATCTCTCATCGTGAAAGCTATGTTTTTCTTGAACATAGAGGTAGCAACCTCTAAAATAATAGAGTTTGCAGGTTTGGCAATACCAAACACAGACCCATTACTTTATCTGCGAAATCATCATTTTGCAATATAAGAAATAAGAAATTCTCAGCCTCTTTCATTGAATTTCCTACATAGAAATCCTAATGTAAATATTAATGCTATACTGATTTATAGCATTTCTGTGGATATGTATCAATAACAAATATCAAAGTATTCCACCAGATCTCCAAATGATAATGACATCAAGCTGGAAATGATTCAATATTCAAAACAGACTTCTATTTAATATGATTCTCATCAAATTAACACATCACATAGTTTTAAGAGTCAAATGTTTCCACAAGGTTTGTTTTGAAAAAGATCAATTTCCTCTCCTCCCTCACCACCATCCTTGCTTCTTGCTCCATGAGACATCCACTTTATTGTTTAATTTCAGACTTAGGCATTAGGTATTGACTTCCAGCTATGGAAGTTGAGAATCTCACTCCCTAGCAATCTCCTCCCTCACCTCGGATCCCACCATATTTACACTTTCCATCCTTCATCCTCTTAATGAACATATATCATAATTTTTATAGATTCACATTCAATGATTATTTTAACCATGCAAAGCAATTCACCCCTGAATTGTAAGATACATAATATCTTGTTTCCTGCACAACCTACTGTTTTTCCTGGAGTTAATAATTGTCTCATTTATAGCTTGTTTAACTTTTTCTTGTAATTATCACTAGTCTAAATCCAAACTCTCTGCCAATCACTTAATCTCTATGAACAAAACATATTTGGTATTCTATCTATTACATCTTTTTGCGGTAACCACTCATGTAACCTTCTGACTCACTCTAATCTAAATGTACAGAATAGCTGTCAGTGTAAGGTCTCTCTTCTTGGGGGATTCTCTTTACTTATCTTTTCAGTTGAATCCAATGTTCACTGGACCCCTTGTTTTCCTCTTTCTTCTTTATCCATTCATTTTCCTGAAGTTTATACTTTAGTAAATTTCTAAGAAAATGTGCTTGAGAGGTAAATATTTTTACTCATTTCATGTCTTAACAAATTTATTCTCTTCATATATATTGGGTATAGAATCCTTGTTTGAAACTTATTTCCCTAAAATTTTTGAAAACAACTCTATTCTCTTTAAAATTCCATTGATGTTGTTCAGATTCTCAATTCCATTCTTATTTTTTAATCATTATTATGAAATCTTATTTTTTGAAAATGGTTGAATACTCTTTTTTTTCTCCAATGTTGTAAGGTTTCATGACAATTGTTGTAGTGCATATCTTATTTTACTCATTGTGCTTGGTACTCAGGAATATTTCAACCTGAACACATATCCTTCAGTTCTGGGAAATAATTTAAAATTATTTCTTTGATGATTATCTCCTCTATTTTCTTTATTTTCTCTTTCTAAACTGGCCCTTTAATTGTTTTTTAATCTTCCCTTCTTTAATCCATCTCATTTTCCTTCTGTTTTTTTGAGGAGAGATTTTCTCAGCTTTATTTTCCAAACCATTAAAAAAATTTTTCCACTATCATATTTTTTTAATTCTAGTAGTACTTTTAATTTTCTAATTATTAAACTTTAATAGCCCCATGTCCCTATTTCATAAAAACAATATCTTCTCATATCTCTTTATTTATGTTTTTTCCTAATCTTTCTTATCTTGCAGTCTCAATTTCCTGCAAAGGATTTTCCTTCTCTGTGAAAGATTTTGTCTTAGACTCTAATAGAAGTGGATTTCCTTCATTGCCTGGTGATTCCTGGCTGCCTGATCATAATGAAAAGTGGAGTTAATTGGAAGCTCTCTGCTCATGGTAGGGATTCTTTATTGTTGGGTTCATTGTAGGGTTGTCTGGCTGGGCAATTAAATATAGAGAATCCCAGCGTCATCATCTTTAGATTTTTTTCTCTTGGGCTAGTTAAATTCCATGGAGAAGGTTTTTCCAATCTTCTCTCTAGAGGGTAAGAGTTTGACTGCCAGTATCCTGGGAGACAAGTGGTATAAAAATCTAAAAGGACTTCAACTCTCTATATGTAATCTTCCATTTAACATCTGTTTTTTCAGTGTAATATCCTTACCCTCAACTACACTTCTTTGCCAATCCACTATACCTTTTCCAGAGAAGAAATTTCCAGTCTTCCACCAGGGTGGAAAGGGACAATTACCTAGGTACACACAATGGTAGAATGAATAAATGTGACTAAAAATTTCATATATGAGTTTTCAACCAATCATCCATTTTTAGCACTCTTCCAGAAGTAATTGTAGTAGCTAACTGGTGTGGCTTTTATAGGTTTTGTGACATAATTACATTTGTTTGTTAGAATTTGTCACTCCTGATTTATGATACAATTTTCTGCAATCTGCCAAGTCAGTTACCACTTATTCATTTGCTTTCTAGCTTCTAAACTTAAGGTTGTCTATTTTACTTTTCTCTCTCTTTTTTTTAAATCCCTCTACTAGCATATTAGTAGGGTCTCAGGGGAGTTGATGTAAATATGTGTGTTCAATCTGCCATCTCTGGACTTCTTGATTATCTCCCTAGTCATCTGTATTGATGAACATTAATCAGTGGTTTTATAGGATTATGCAATGTTATGTGTAGAAGTACCAAGAAATGAGTCTGGCATCTTATATTACACACTCAATAAATATTTATTGCCCCTTCCTTTAGAAGTAGCAACTGCAATCACCTCCTCCTTCTTACTCTCTTCTCCTGGCTGTTCCATCCATTCTCACTCTACTAATAAAGATATTGAGGATCAGAGGAATTCATATAAGTTATCCAAGGACATATGAATCATCAATGTCAGAGAGACTTAAATATTTTTCTTTATTACCTTTTTGTATGTATATATCATTCTTTTTCAGTCTGAATTCTTATATTTAAGGATGTTAGTATTCCTTTTGTAAAATTGGGCCTGGCATTTTTTACAATACTAACAGTTGAGTATACTATAGCTACAGAAGATGGTAATACAAAGAGCCCACAGCTCTTAATTCAAAAGGAAATATAACTGATCAGCCATGTCAACAACTAGCCTATGACATAGGTAGCTGGCTGTGGATTGGCAACAGTTGCTCTAAACAATGCTTAGAATTTGCACACTTCTCCATAAACAAAGTAGAAATATAACTATTTCTAAAAAGATCACAACTCCATTCTTGCAAGGTGTGCCATTCTTGTTCCCATATCACCAGTCTGAATGCTGGTGCCAGTAAGCCTAGGTAAGCCTATCTGAGGAACTTTATAAAATAGATCCCCAGGTCTCACTATCAGAGAATCTGATTCTATAGATCCTGCTGGAACCTATATTTTCATTTTAAATGTTCTCAGATGATTTGAGGCACACTTACGTTTAGAACCACTCTAGTAGTGCACACATTATCTGGATAGAGCATAAATATAAGGATATTTTCTTAATGGATCAGTAAATGTCCCAAAAAAGCTTTTGGAAATTTCTACTACAGATTTCTGTTTAGGTGGCTCCAAAAGATCATTTGAGTAAATTTTCTTCTTGATCTTGCAACTCTGAGTACATTTTCTAACCCTGGATGACTGAGCAGAAAAGGGAGCTGCAGTGACAAAGAAGGCACTTGGGACCTTGTTGCATTAAGATGTTAAGCTCTAAATGAATTCTTCAAACAGTGTCACTAAATTTTATTTTCAAAAAGAACTAAAGATTATGCTATCTACTACTAAATCTTTATTGGCAAATAAACTGAGGTTTAAATAACCTAAATATTTTATCTATAGTCATAACTCTATTTGTTGACATCAAAACCAGATCTTCTATGTCTGGAGGAATTTTATTTCCACCACACCACTTTTCCTGAACTATGTTCTTAAGAAACATGGGTGTTCCAAAAGATGTCACTAAGTGTTTGAGAATGGGGGGATACAAATTTTGAGTAAATGTATTTTGAATTTCCATAAGGGGTAACTGTGGACAGTCTTTCCTGCTTGACCATGTACAATTCTAGTCATAATGACTATTAGAATTTTATAGAAGCTCATAAAACACTTTGGGAAATCATCTCTATTCTTTATGGCTTAATTCTGTCAGCATTTCTGTGTAATTTTTCCCATGGAGGCTTTGGTGTTAAATCATGTTAACTTGGTGCAGATTTTTTTCTTGTTACTGTTTGGACAGTAATATCCAAAACTTCACTAGTGAATAGACAGGATATTGTACTAGAGTTCAAAGATATAACACTCTGTCCTAAAGGGCTTTAGCAAGTCAGAAATTCTTTGGGGGAATATATTTGTAGTTTCAATTTCTACACTTGATTTTCTGTTGCAATCTGCAGAAGCCATTGCATTTGTGTATGAGATCAGGAACTATGCAGTTACATTATTGTCACTACTTTGGAAATTCTTGACCTTGATCTATACAGAATATGTCTATACTTCCTTTAACTGTGCTATTATTACTTCCATTTCCCCATTCTATTTTTCCTTTAATGTGCCTTAAGTTCCTCAGATGAAAGGATTATCAGAAGTACAAAGTGTTGTATTATTACTATAAGCATAAAACCTCTTCAGTTCATCACTGAAAGTTTGGTCCATTGACTAAAATGGTTTAAATTGTTTGAAGTATGCTACCACCATATTTCTGAGGACTTATAAAAATTTTGAAGGACATATATAGAAGTATATTCCGTCTTTTGAATGCTCAAATTCCAGTTTCTAGGATTATATGTTTAGTTTCTCTAAAGACATTTTGAATGTAGCTTTCCCCCTTATTTTCCGAGATGGATAGGAATTACTATGTCCATCAATATTCTCTCTAACAGTAGTCAGACAAATGGTTAAGCTTGCTTGTTTCAAAGACATTGACAATTTCAGTCAACACTGCCATCAAATTAGAAGGTCATTAAGAAAGAGTTGGAGAGGAAGATCTGTAAGTTTTTGCTTACTTTGCTCCTTCTCAAAGGAATAAATATCAGAGGCTGGTACCTCTGAACTGATGAAAATTATCTTAAAAGTATCTTTCTATGAAGGGAACAAAGAAAATCCAGACATTTTGATCATCAGGAATGTGCAGTAATAGTTTTCTCAACCTATAAACTCCCAAACAGAGAAGTTGACTCCATCTCTTTGTATGCAAATTCCTTTCCCAGGTACCACTAAAATTCTAATTTACGTAGTAAGAAGCTTTGCATATAAGTTATTCTCCCTTTTTGATCATCGCTTTCAGTCTCCAAACTCTGGTCACTGCCATATTTCTTTCTATTTCTAGGCACAGTCTACCATCTTATCTCATCTTACAACTGAGTTATTGCATATTTTCCTATCTGATTTTTTTTCTTTTTAAAGTTAAATTAATTTTATTTTCCAACAGAGGTTGTAAATTTCTTAAGGGCAGTCACAGTCTTATGCTTCTTTTGTATACACGTACACAGTATTGTAAACTTCACTAGAACTCAGAAATACTTGTTGATTTTGATTCATTAAAGCCCAGAGACAGTGGGAAGTTCAAATGAAGCACTAAGAGGAGGTATCCTTACTCTTTGAATCTAATTACAGAAATTCTAGATTTCACCTCCTGTGATGAATTCAATAACACTGATGTCCAGAATGAGATGGACACAAATGGTGCCATGGCATGGATGTTAGGACCCTTCGATGGGTTAAAGTAGGATAAGGTAGTAGAGGATTAAATGATTTACAATAATCATGGTATATTTTTCTCTATAGCTCAAAGTTCTTTTTCTACCTTGAAAATTTATCTTTTATCTACATTTCATTAGAAAAGACCTTACATGTAAAAGAAAGAAGAACTGAAAGAAATTTTAGTGAAAATATTGACCCTGATTCTTTTCCTTAGAGGGTCAGAGAGCATATTCTCATAAACGCTCAGGAGCTCTCAGGAGCAGTAAGTCGGGGTGGTCAGGAAACAGAGAAGGTCTTGCTTGCGTGCTTCTACTCAGTGCAGTAAATGGGGTCAAATGACCCCACTTGAGATTGGGGCTGGAGAATGTAACAGAACGAGACATGTGCAAGCATAAAGATAACATTTCAAATAAAATTTAACATCATGCTATAACATTACGCAATAACAAAGGCCAGGGGCAAAAAATCCAGACCTTGTGCATAGCTCTTTCACCAGTGTGATTTGTGAGCCCATAGCTCCCTGATCCTTTGCTTCCTCACCCATGCAATAGATGCTAATGATGCTTACCTGGCAGGAATGTTGTGAGGTAGAATGGAAGACAAATTGTCATGGTGTAATAAGTTTTTTATTGACAGATTAATAAAGGACAAATTCTTTTCTCATATATGACAAAATAGCCTGCAGTAGAACCATTTAAAGAAATTGTACTTCCAAAAATGTGAAAAGGAGAATGTTCCTAGGTATGCCATGGCCATGTAGTCACGTGGTTCTAAGAGTCCAGAATTTTCATCTCAGTGGAGACTTGTAGAGTATCAACAATAGTTCTGTGTCCTGGTGACCCAGAACCAGCCTAGATCTTTATTGCCTTTACCTTTGTCACCCAGCAATAACACCCACAACTTTGTCATGTTTCAGGCCTCTATAATCTTAGTATTTATTGAAAAAGAACTTGTAGGGCTTGACAAGTGAAATACCAATAAACAGAAGAATAGAAGGGTTAATCCAAGAGACAGATAAGAAAACAGTCCATTCACCAAGTAGTGTGCAATAGACTCCAGAAACTGGAAATTCATGTAGTATTTATGAATCACAGATAATAAGCAGTATACAATTTCTAAGGATATGGGGGAAGGATGGAGAAGCCTCAATGCCTAGGATTTTTATTAGACAAAGAAAGGAAGGATTTTATGCTCCCTATCCCCTACCCTAAGACAGCATTTTGTAGAGGATGTCATTTTAAAGAAAGGCTCAAATTTCAAACTTTCTGCTTGCTTTTTATGCTACTAAAGGTGAAAACTCAAGATAGAAGTTTTTTTTTTTTTTACTGTAATTTTTTCTATTTATTTTCTTAGGAAATACCTTAACAATCCTTTTTGGTTGTGAAAGACAAAGTTGGCATGATCTGAAAGCTCTTTACTTTTCTGCATAAAGAGGAACAGAAGTTTTTGAATTTTCTTCTGGCAGCTCCCAAGAGAAGTTGGGGGACCCCAGAGAAACAGGGTGTAGAAAAAATGGTATCGCAAAAGGGGGAAGAACAAGCTCTAGAAAACAGAGTCTGGGGAATTCCCTGGTTATTCAGTGATTAGGATTCCATGCTTCCACTGCAGGGGGCATGTGTTCCATCCCTGGATGGGGAACTAAGACCCCGCATGCCATGCGGCGTGACCCAAAAAAAAAAAAAAAATTAACAACAAACAAATAAATAAATAGAAATCCACCAATTTAAAAAAAAAAAAAAGGAATACAGAGGCTGTAAAATGGGGGATGGTATAGTAAATATTTGTTTTGCATGCTTAACATTATCTCTCTTTTGCCTGTTAACCTTTCCTGCAGGGCACATAATTCTAATGTAGTCTTTTAGAAAGATTCTCTCATTCTTTCTACCCCTCCTTGATGTTACTACTACTACTGCTGCTGCTACACACACACACACACACACACACACTCACAAAACACAACACATTAACACATAGTGTTAACACATTAACACCATAGTGACAAACAAGTGGTCTACACTGCAATTTGATATATAGACATTATTACACTTAATTCCTGGTAACTACCTCATATTCAAATTCCTCCAGTTGCCTCCCCCTTCCCCTCAATTTTTTAACCTTTCTTTTCTTTCTAACAAGATTTTAATCTAGGTTACACATGATACCGTATTGTCCCACTGCAACTAGTAAATAATGTGAAAGGTGATGTCTTTTCATCAACGGATACTCAGTTCCCCCCAACATTTTTCTCCCATAGTTTTAACATCTATTGACAGTCCTTGGTATGTGTATTTTAAAAGGTGTCGCCCTAGTTTTACCTTTTATTTTAACATTTATCTTTTACCAAGTTCTGTCCAAAAGTCTAGACATAATAGAGCATGTCTAATAGAGTATGCTGATTTTTTCTATAGAAAAACAGCTCTATAGGAATTTTTAAGTGTCACCAGAAAGCTGCTTTTCCCAGATCATTTATTTTTTTTATATTTTGATCTTATCTAATTCAAGAAAAAATATCTTGACATTCTGTTAGAAAACATACTGTTTTCCTGGGATACCAAAAAAATTGAATTTCACCTTTTGCCAATTGAAGAGCCAAGAAAGCATGCCTAAATTTCCCTTTAAAGATTTCTAAGACTCAAGGACTCTATCTCTGCATGAAGTTCTCAGTGAAATCTATAACAGTTTTGAGCACAGAGGGAAATGTGATAAGAGATGTGGGTCCCACATCTTTCAGCACATGCATGTCAATCAAAATCAAAACAAAAGAAAAATTCCTAATAATTTTAACATTCGTTTAAAAAAATCTCAGATGGAGAATGCTATGTCTAATTTATTCAATAATTATTAGACTATGAACTGTAAAAGTTTTAATTCATTAATTATTGTTCTCAAAGTCTCATTAAATAAAATGATTTTAATAGGAATAAATTCCTCCCTGCATGTAACTTTCTTCAGAACAATGCTCTATTTTGTCATTTTTAGCACCAGTTAAAAAGTGCAATCTTCATAAAGAACATAATTCTTAATATGGCACAATGCATGAAGTCTGTTAAGATGTTTATCACCTCATGAATTACACATATATCTTTGCAATGGCTTCTTGCCTCCATTCCCTTCTAAATTCATTGTCTCACTAAATGAATCTTTTAAAGGTACCAGTTTTCACATCTCATGACATTGCTGTAAACATTCAGTAACTTATCACTGTTAATCAAGCTTAAATTTAACATTCTGTGATTTTAGTCTTTTGCATCTTACCTCTTCTCTCCAGTCTCACCTTTCCTTATTTCCATCAAGATGTCCTGATTCCCATTTGTATGGGCCATTTTACCACTTGCACAAGCAGGTGTACCTAGAAACTAAGAAAGTTTACTTCAGGGTCTCTTACTTGTGCAAGCCCCTAAAGGAGCCTGTCCTAACTTTGTTTTGATAATTTTATTTTCTTTTCCCTAAAGAGACCTCCAAAAAACCTTGAACTTCCCTGCCTATGTGTCAAATACTTTAACTCTATTCTCTTATTTTAAAATAGTACCCCAGCTTTTTGTGTCCACTTTTCCTTCTGCTTTTCACTCTGAACACTGAAATCTCTTATTAAAGGCTCAAATCAACTCCTGTTTCCTCCATGACATATCTCACAGCTACTAGGACATTCTGGCACTATTATATACACTTATTCTTTTATATGTCTCCTTTTTTTATCATGTTTTAAAATAGTGTATTATCATCTTGTTTTTTATGTGTCCTGTAAGCCATCTCAAATACATTTGGAACATGGAGAGTATATGTACATACATACCTACATACATAAATATGTTTCACAACTCTCCAACTGGGAATTTTTGCCTGTTATTAATTTGTTTAAATTTTTTTTTTTGTTCTCTAAACAAAAATATGTAGATATTTTATTTTAGTCCAGGTAGTAGGATGAGAATTTCCAAATTTAGTGCTTAATAATGCACATAGTATTTGGTATGCCATGAACATTTACTCACAAAATATTTGGTATGTACCAACCATGTACTACGAATCTGCTATTGATTAGGAATAGTTCAATAGTGGCTACAAATAATGAACAGACACAAGTCAGAATATTAATGCTATTATGAGGAATCACACATATTGAGAGAGCACTGATGCAGCAAAAAAAAATACACATACATACACACATACACATATATTTCTCCAATTTTTTACACAAATGGTAGTATCCTATACACACACTTATTTTGATTCTCTTTTTTTAATTTAACATATTTGAGAGATCATCCAAATTATACATTAAGAAAACCTTATAATTCATCTCCACTGATTGTGTATTCCATAACTTATTTAACCTTCCACTTATTGCTGGCCATTGATTTTTTCCAATAATTTGGTATTTCGTATAATACAACAATGAATATATTTTCACATAAATTATTTTTCACATGGGTAGGACTCTGTAAAAAACTTTTCTAGAAATAAATTTTTTTATTAAAGGATGTATATAATTGAAATTTTAGAGAAACGTTTTGTATTAACATTCCTTAAAGAGGAGACTTACTTTAGAGGAGCCTCATTACAACTTCTATGGTTTGTTATATTAATACATTAAAAAATAGTAAATGTAATTGGATTAAAAATAATTAACATATGAAAATTCTCAGCCTTTCTACAGCTCCTGCTCTTAAATAGGGAGCTGATTTTGCTTGTTCAGTTTAATTCCCCTTATTCTACCTTCATAAATATATTTTAAAAATTGTAGGGAAAAGGGTTAGTAAGGAAAGGGGTATATTGAGAAGATATCTGCTGGAGAAACTATAAAGTATAAGGGAAAAGAAAACCAGAAGGATTGCTGTGTACTAAGGTTAATTTCATATTGTTTAAAGAAATTCAAAGAAAAAAATAGATCTATTTCAAAATTGTATGCTTTTTATTGTATAGCAAATCACTCTAATACTGGATCAAATGGATCTAGTCTTTAATAGGGCTACATTGGGAATGAGGAATTGGCATGTTGGAATTTGGATATGAGGTACAGTTCTATGTTACATCCTTAGTTCAAATTATTATTCTAGCCCAAGTCAAGTACAAGTTTCACTATGACCACAAGACTGTTGAAATAAAACAGCAGAGGGTCAGTAGGTAATCAATCCAGATCTTGGACTAATAGTAAAGTCAGAAATATCTAAGGGACAACAGTAAAGTCAGGGTTGCAAATTATGGGAGAATGTCCTTTACAGAATGGAAGTTATCAGCAATGAAAAAAAATTGTAAGAGGTTCTATTATTATTTAATTAATAAAAGAAGTCTGAGACCCCCTTTTCAGGAAGTGGAAACTGGAAATAAAGTTATTCTTGACATCAGCAGGCACTCAGCTTATAAATTTTGTTTTGTTTTACTTATTCATTTATTTTTAGTCACAGCCCTTTTGAGATGAATAGAGGGGGACCACACAAATAGTGTGCTCATTTGTGTTTAAAACCTCTGCCTAATTCAAACTAGATTCCCTATAGACATGCTAATGCTATAAGATTTATCTAGAGTAAGCGTACAAACTCTAGGACTCCACCAAACTCAGTCTGAATCTTACCTCTGACAATTCCTAGCTATGTGAGTCTGATCAGTTTTTCTCTGTATACCTCAGTTTCCTAATATGTAAACTAGGAAAAACAGAATTTACCCTATGGGATTTTATTGTGAGGGTTAAATTAGTTAACTAATATAAAGATCTTTAATAAGATTCCCATTTTGCCTATGATGAAATATCTTGTAACATACCAATGGTTTTAACAAGAACAACTAGAACAAAAAAAGTGGAATTAAAAAAATAGACAAAATTTCTCAATGTGGGAACTATGGACAAAATTGATGGAGCTTGTGAACTTGAATGGGAGTAATAATTATGCCATTTTCTTCACTGACCTCAAACTAAAATTTAACATTTTCTTCAATTATAAATATAACCCAAAATCACATTAGTATTAATAGTATCTGTGATATTATGAACAATAAAATTATAGATATTTTTACTTATTACACTTGTGCATATCTTAAGATATGATTTATGCTTATCCAATGTGATGGTTAGCTTTATATGTCAACTTGGCTGGACCATGATGCCTAGATATTTGGATTACTCTGGGTGTTATTCGGGATGTTTCTGTGAGGCTGTTTTTTGGATGAGATTAACATTTAAATCAGTGAACTTTGAGGCAAGTAGGTTACTCTCCATAATGTCAGTGACCCTCATCCAATTAGTTGAAGTTCTTCATAGAACAAAGACTGATCTTCACTGAGCAAGAAGGAATTCTGCCAGCAGATGGCCTTTGGACTTGAACTGAAACATTGGCTCTTCCCTACATCTCCAGACTGCTAGCCTACCTTACAAATTTTGGACTTGCCAGCCTCTATAATCATATGAGTCAATTTTTTAAAATAAATCTCATATATATATATATATATATATATACACACACACACACACAGACACATCCTATTGGTTCTTCTTCTCTGCAGAACCCTAATACTTCTTACACTGAAATTGGTAGCTGTTAAACCTGTTAAATATTACTATTTAATGCGAAATAAAGAAGTACATATATTTTAACTCTAAATTCAAATACACATGTATATTTGATATAGTGTTTCAATAAGATTATTTCCCTTTGTAACTATTTTATTTTATTTTATATATTTAAAAATATTATTCTGAGAAGCTACCATAGACTATTCAAATTAACAAATATGTCCATGTCAAAATAATGGTTAATACCCCTGGTTTAAGGACACTACAGAACTTGAGGGGTCCAGATTTCAAAGAGCAGGAGAAAGCAGAAGAGTGAAACTAACACTCTGAACCAATTTTGTCCTTGATATTTTAAACTGCATAAAAAAGATTATAAGAAATCGGGAATAAATCAGCTGAAAAGCTGAGATTATAAGAAATCAGGAATAAATCACCTGACACTCTCATGATACTAAAAAAACAAAAAGTATTATTCATAGAAAGAAGCAAGGGCACTGGTAAGACCCTTAGGCTCTCAGAAACACTGGAGAGCTATACCTTAGGAAAGGGGCTAAAGTAGAGGTAGACTAAATCTTACAAAGGTTTTAACCCAATTTCTTGCCAGCTCGGACATTGATTGGGTTGTGGTGACCTGTCCTTACTCTAGCTATCCACTAAGAATAGAGTGAATGGTTGGTGTGGTAGGTAGGTAGAGAGACAGATGTCAATACATAGATACATAACACTTTTATGCAAAATGCCTATCATTCAGTTAAAAAATAATCAGAGCCAAAAGAAAAAAAGATGATAAAAAGAAACCCACAGGTGATATGGAATTGAGATAAGACATAGAATTTAGAAAAACTACAATAAACATGACCAAGAGGATACAGAACAAGCATTTCAGCATAGAAATTCTAGAACTGAAAACTAAAGTATCTTAAAATGAAACAATAGATGGGTTTAACAACATATCGGACATGGAAGAAATGACTATTGAACTTATAGGTATGTCAGCCAAAAATATTAAGACCAAAGCACAGAGGGGAAAACAGACTGGAAATACAGAAGATAGTTCTTCAGATATATGAGAACTAGTGAAAAGGTCTAATGTATAATTAGGATACTAGTAAGAAGACAAAATGGGACAGAAGCAATATTTGAAAAGCTAATGACTGAGTTTTACTCAAAATTAAATAAAAACATTAAGCCATAAAATGCCTGTGAATTCTAAACAGAATAAATACACATAACAACACACTTAGAGACACTATAGTAAAACTGTTAAAAATCAATGACAAGAATGTTTAAAATAACAAGTAAAAACACATTTCCTTCAAAAGAGTAATGATAAAACTGACAGTAAACTTCCTGACAGAAATGATGGACGTAAGAAAACAATAGAAAAACTACGTTGAAAGTGTTGAAAGAAAATAACTGCCAGTGTACAATTCTATACCTAATGAAAATATCCCTCAAAAATTAAGAGAAAATAAATATGTTCAGGCAGAAAAAGAAAAACACTCAGACAATTTTCCCACAGTAATGACATAATACTACAAGAAGAGGGAAAAGATAAATGGAGTTAAAGTATTTGAAGGTTTTAGCACTGGCTATGAAGAGATATAAGTATATTTATATTAGATTTTAATAAATTAAAGAAAATGTTATAATATCTAGGGTAACCAAACAGAGACAAAAATTTTTGAAGAAAAAAATATCTGGCTAATTTTCAAAGGCAAGAAAAGAAATAAAAATGGATATAAAACATATGAAGAAAAGATAAAAACCAAATAGGCAATAGGTAGATATAAGCTCAACTATGTCAACAACTATTTTACTTATAAATGAGCTAAAATTGCAAGGAATAGATTTAGACAGTCAAGCAGGATTAAAAACATAGACAAAAACAAAATTATATCCTCCTTACAAAGACATAACTCAGAAAGTTTACAAGTAAAAGAATAGAAAATGATACAAGTAACCACTAAATGTAATCTGGTGCCACTAAGTATCTGTCAAATTTAGATTTTAAAGCAAAAGCATTATTAGAGGTAAGAAGGAATATTTCATAACAATCCACCAGAAAGACTAAATAAGAAAAGTTTTCACACATCTAATAACATAGATACAGGATTTCTTAGTAATTTCTAATATTTAATGAGAACTTTAAAAATCCAATAATAGTGAGAAATTTTAGCACACTTCACTTGAACTCTAATAATGTTAAAGAAAGAAAACTTAATAAATAGAAATATATATCATAATCATGGATTGGAAGAATAAATATTTAAAACAAAAGATCAATTTTCTCAGATTAATCAATGGAGTCATTGCAATTCTAATAAAAATCCTGGCAGATTTTTTTTTAATATATATATCTGTATGTTAGTTGTGGAGGATGGGCATATAAATACACTGATTTCTTTTTTTTTTTTTTTTTTTTTTTGCAGTACATGGGCCTCCCACTGTTGTGGCCTCTCCCGTTGTGGAGCACAGGCTCCGGACGCGCAGGCTCAGCGGCCATGGCTCATGGGCCCAGCCGCTCCGTGGCATGTGGGATCTTCCCGGACCGGGGCACGAACCCATGTCCCCTTCATCGGCAGGCGGACTCTCAACCACTGTGCCACCAGGGAAGCCCAAATACACTGACTTTAAAATTTACTTGGAAATTCAAGGGGCCAAAGAGAGCAAAGACTAGCTTAAAGAAGAACGAAATTGAAGACGAGTTTGAAGAACAAACACACATATCAGATACCTAGATATATTCTAAAGCAGCCGTAGTTAAGAAAATGTGGTAAGGATAGATAAATGGGCTGATGGAACAAAAGAAAACCCACAAAAAGAGACTTAATACATAAAGCTGTTACTTGTGTGTTTTTTTTGTTGTTTGTTTTTTACAAATGTGACAGTGTAGTGTGGTTGAGATAGAATAATCTTTTCAATAAATAGTACTGGATCAATCAGATCCACACATGAAAACAAATGACTCAACCCACACTTCCTATTGTATAAAAAATCAATTCCATATGGATTAGGAAGCTAAAAATTAAAGAGAAAACAAGAAAAATTTTGGAAGAAACATGACAATTTCTTCTTGACCTTAAGGTAGGCAAGGACATAAAAGCACTAAATGTAAGGAACAAAATAAAGTGTTAAATTTAACAACATTTAAATTAAGAAATTGTTCTTTTTTAAAAAGGTAGTTTAAAAATCCACAAAGTGTAAGACGATATTTACAATACATGTTCAACAAAGTACTCATATATATTCATCCTCGTCCCCACTCCCAATCCTTTAAATCATTATGAAAAATGCAGACATCCCACAGACTGTGGGCAAAAGTCTTGAACTTCACAAAAGAAGATATTTATACAGCCAAAAAAATGTGAAAAGATACTCAACAATGTATTAAAAGTTCACACACATTCACACAAATTTTGAACAGTCTCAAAAACAGTAATAATAAAAGATATGCAAATTAAAATTGCAATGAGATATACAAACACCCAGCAGATGACTAAAGTAGAAAAGATAGATAAAATCAAGTCTTGAATGAATATGGAGCAACTGAACTCTCATCTATTGCAATTGGGAGTGAAAATCAGTACAACCACTTTGGAAAACTGTTTGGTAGAATTCCCTATGACTCAACAATTTCTCTCCCAAGTATAGACATGACAGAAATATTTCACCAAAAAGCATGTACAAGAATGTTCATACATAAGTAATCATAATTGCAAAAGTATGATGAATAAATAAGCTATATAGTAATGAGAATGTATAAACATGCAACAACATGAATGTTTCTCACAATCACAAAGTTGAGTTAAAGAAACCAAAGACAAAAGAATACATACATTTCATTTATATAAAGTTCTTAAAAAGCAGCATTAATAAATGGTATTTGAAGTCAGGATAAATGTTATATTTGGGGATGTGTTAGTGGTAGGAAAGGAGCATAATCAGGATGGTGGGTAACATGGGTATGTTCATTTTATGAAAATTCATCAGCTATACATGTTTTATCCATTTGTCTGTATGCACGTTATATTTAAAAGTTCACACACAAATTTTGAACAGTTCACACATAGCAAATACTCCAGAAATGTTAGGATTATTCAACTTGAATATATAAGACACTAACTCCCTTCTCTCGAACTTGTGAAAATCAACAGTGAGGACCTGAGCCAGAGAGGACTGAAGAAAGACATGAGAGGAAATATGCACATGTCCCATAGAAAAAGACGGAAATGAATAATGGACTAGAAATAGAGAGTCTATCTGGGCAGCACATTTAAATATTGTTCATCTCTTTTCAGGAACCACAAATCCTCAATAGAAGGAAAGAGAGATTGAACAGAAATTATTAATGTATTACAGCTGCAAGCCTTTCTCCTTTTTCTTTATGCTAAAGCGGGTTATGGCCTTTGCACTCTTAGTTTGTTGCCCTCCTTCCAGAGAGGATTCTGCTCTTGCCAGATGGTTCTCTGGGTTTTGTAATGCAAAATCAATATAAGGAGATGGCAACTGAATTGGGGGAATGGCAGATTAAGGAGAGGGGAGTAGAAGGACAGAATACAGATGGCAGATGTGTCCTCTGCAATAAGGAGATATAGCTTGGAAAGAATGCATTTTCTTCTTAGAAAAATTATCATTAAAAAAGAAACAAAGAGAAAAAATAAGAGAGAGAAAGCGATCATGTGGAAAAAAATCAGTTTACGGCTGTTTCAAGATAAATTCTCCATGTCCAATGTTAAATATCCAGTGATGTCTGAGTTCAGAAGAACTCAGTTATGTGAGACATTAAGTGCTGAATAAGTGTCATATGGTCATAAAATTAGCAGATCCATATCAAACAGTAACCTCTAAATAAAGACAGTACTATAGACCTCTGATTTATCAATATTTTTTTGGAATAGAGACCAAAACTGTAGACAGTTGCAGAAGCAGCCTCCCTTATAGGAGTCCCATCAGTTGGGAAAACAATTTGAACTTGGGGTTAATGGATGATTAATGGATTGTTGCAGAAATACCATTTTCTGGGCACTTTCTCTCTCAATGTTGGAGAAAGGAAAGAGAGAGAAGAGCAGAGAAGGTCTCCTTGCCTGCCTGGCCACATGTGCTGGTGGATTGGTGTCCTGGATTCACTCTGGTTCATTCTGGATCCTTCTAAGGCTGCTGGTATAGTGGTTTCACCCTGGATCCCTTTATCGTTAAGTTACAGGCTTTGTGTTCAATCACTTGACAAGCAGCTATTGAGGCTGCCCCATATCCCCTGCTTCTCCATTCATTTGTATTCCTTCTTGTGGAGGCATGGAAGACTGTGGAGCAATAGGGTGAGGTGGAGATTACCTCCATCTTTTTCAAGATAATAATATTGTGCTATTTCTAAGTACTTTTGACCTTCCAACTATAGATAGCCTTAGACCAGAATTGTGCACAGTTTTTTTTAATAGATTTTTATTGGAGTATAATTGTTTCACAATACTGTGTTAGCTTCTGTTGTACACCAGAGTGAATCAGCCATATGCATACGTGTCCCCATACCCCCTCCCTCTTGAGCCTCCCTCCCATCCTCCCTATCCCACCCCTCTAAGGCATCACAAAGCACCAAGTTGATCTCCCTGTACTATGCTGTTGCTTCCCACTAGCTATCTATTTTACATTCGGTAGTGTATATATGTCAATACTACTCTCACTTCACCCCAGCTTCCCCCTCCCACCCCATGTCCTCAAGTCCGTTCTCTATGTCTACATCTTTATTCCTGCCCTGCAACTAGTTTCATCAGTACCATTTTTCTTTTTTTAGATCCCATATATATGAGTTAGAATACGGTATTTATTTGTTTTTCTCTTTCTGACTTACTTCACTCTGCATGACAGATTCTAGGTCCCTCCACCTCACTACAAACAACTCAATTTCATTTCTTTTTATGGCTGAGTAATATTCCATTGTATATATGTGCCACATCTTCTTTATCCATTCATCTGTTGATGGACATTTAAGTTGGTTCCATGTCCTGGCTATTGTAAATAGTGCTGCAATGAACATTGTGGTACATGACTCTTTTTGAATTATGGTTTTCTCAGGGTATATGCCCAGTAGTGGGATTGCTGGGTCATATGGTAGTTCTATTTTTAGTTTTTTGAGGAACCTCCATACTGTTTTCCATAGTGGCTGTATCAATTTACATTTCCACCAACAGTGCAAGAGGGTTCCTTTTCCTCCACATCTTTTCCAGCATTTATTGTTTCTAGATTTTTTTGATAATAGCCATTCTGACTGGCATGAGGTGATACTTCATAGTTTTGATTTACATTTCTCTAATAATTAGTGATGCTGAGCATCTTTTCATGTGTCTCTTGGCCATCTGTATGATATTTGAAAGTACCCCTAAATTTCAGAGAACACATGAGATATAGTTGTTTTTATTTTCTTCTTTGCCATGATAAAGTAGGAAAATGAAAAGAACAATGTGTCAAAATATCTAGGTTTCCAGAGCACTCTACCAGAACACTGCAATGTATTCCACTCCTTTAGGATGGGATTAAGGGTTTTGCAGCTCAATAAACATAGAGTTGAAAAATAGAATATTAGTCTCTGCTACTTGGAGCCACCCCCAGTATTTAAGAATTACTCTCTTGGGAAACTTCCCTTTATCCTGAGAGAAGATAAAGCAATCTTTGCTTCTCCTAGAAAAGGAGGAGGTCTAGCATTTTGCTATAAACACTAAACGCCTAAGAAAAGAAAAAAGAAAAACTTTTCAGTTCTCCATTTCTATTGGTTTATTGAGAAGTGGCTGTTGGGGGCAAGGATGTAGTGTGCAGATGGGGTTTTTGGTAAGCTCAGTCTTAGACTGACCTCCAGTAAGCCCTTCAGGGCAGTGGTTGGCCTGAACTCATGATAACTCCTTGAACTCAGAATTCAGAAGAGTTGGAGTCATTTGTTCTATTTAGAGTGCTGGCTGCAATTCTAGGACAAGAAAAAATCCATTCAAAACCTTGTCAGAAAGGAATGAATCAATTCCTCCAGAATGGTGGTTCTCAGCCCAGAGCAATTCTTGCCCTCAGTGGACATTTGGTAAACATTAGAGATATATTTGGTTGCCACAACTCCAGGGGTACTACTGGCATCTAGTGGGTAGAGGCCAGGGCTACTGCTAATCATCCTATAATGCACAGGACAGACCCCAGGAAAAGTTATTCAACCTAAGTGTTCTCATTGCTGAGGCTGGGAAACTCTGGGCTGGAACATATCTCTATGTTCCTCTCTAAAGTTAACAACAGATATTTCATGGGAAACTAGTAGTCTTATAAATTCCATGTCTATGTTCGGTAAAGACGATTATTCCTAAAACACAATTAGCATTTTATATGGTTGTATAAGGACTGCATATTTCTTATTTCAAAATTTCTATGTGGTTGATTTCACTTACTTCCAACATCATCATTTATATCTCTAAATGTACCTGTATTTTAGGTTAATAAAAATTAATTACTAAAATTCCACTGATCTCTCTTCAATGACATTGGCTTCCCCAGTTTTGAAAGGTCATCAGAACGTGATGATAATCTCAACAACAACAAAAAAATGGAAAATCTGAAAAGAAAAGAATCCAATAACTGTATCCCTTTCACACTCTTCAGAGGTGCCATCAAACCAGCTCAGTTTATTGTTTCACCAGAAACAAGTAACCGCAAAACTATGTAACTACCAGGCCAGGTGGTGAAGCAACCTAGAGGTCAAACAAGCGAATTGACATAACACTTTAAAATATGCTATTTTGTCAGGCTGAATGACGGTGCTGTTATGTGCATAAAATCACAGATTTATCTGAATGCTAAGTTACTTGTCAAGGAGTCATTTTACCATTTTTTTTTTTTTTTTGCCTTGTGTCATGTAAGATTCCTTGAAGCAACTAAAAAAACAGCCATAATCCATTTGATTTTCTGCCTTCCCATGAGAAAAACTTTTGACAGATGATAAATAGCAACTGCTGACAATCATCAATGTGAAGCTATCATGCTTTTACATTAAATACAAAAACAGAGTTGTAAAGTCACAAGGGATAGGACTTTTGACACATAAGAGACAAATATATAATCCTCAGAACTAAATCACTGTTGGGATCTAAGCAAGTGCAACAAAGCACAGCTGCTTTTAGAATCTCACAAAGTCAAAGTAAAGCTAACTTTGATATCTGGAACCTAATGCATGTTCCAACCCAATGTGCCATACTCTTATCCAGAAGTTTGAGTTAAACTTGCAAACATCAGTGAATGCATGTGCACAAAGGAAATAGCCATTTTATCATACTGTCTCTTTTAATTAAGACCAAAAATGAGACTAGAAAACAAATAAAAATACCACAAAACCTAGTTAATTAGAATAGAAGGGCAATTTTGAGGCAAAGGGTTTTGAGTATCAGATGTCTGTATCTCATTAAACCTGCACCAGAGCTAAGCATGTATGAACCTTCAAAGAAAAACAGTAAATTGTCCAGATCACCTGTCAATAAAAGGAAGTCATGTGCAAAGGTTACTTCCTTTATAGTCTAAGCAGCTCCCTCTTCTGCTGTTGACAAGGAATCAGAGTGGTTCACAGATCATTCTTTTACTTATGGCTAACTCATAGCTATTTAGTGACATTAGCTTCAAGTTATCTAACCAATTTAGCAACCCAAGGTATGCTTGGGACCCAATTTCCACCTCAAATTATATGTATTTTTGTACTTTGGGTTAAATGACTGATTTTAATGGGGAAATCTTACTTAATAGGCTGGGGAATAGTAGTTATTTCAAATTTCGTGCCATTCTGAATGATCCAGATAACAAATTACAAAGGTTTTACAGCATACTGTTTATTTACCTAATTAGTAATACACTGGCCTTTTGGCTTTTATCTAAGCTTGTTTTTCCTCTATTTGGTCTAATTTCCCCAGAGGAGAAAAAAGGTGGAGTAGACAGGGTTAGGGAGATCATTCCTTATTCCTCAAACTCTTTCCTTTCTTCTTCCTCCTACTTGTGTGCATGCATACACAACCACACACACACACACACACACACACACAGAGATTTGTAGCTTTACATGGGTTGCAATGATTTAGCAGAGTATCTGTCACTGAGAATCTTTGAATGGGGGCTCCATTTTCAGAAAGGGTTTCCATGTTTTTTGGCATTTTCTGTACCAGTGAGATTTTTCTACAATCATTCTACATGTCTACATTTCTAATTGTGTATTTTCAGTAATCTGATCACAGTTATCAAAATCAACCACATACAAAGGGTAACTTACATTAAGAGCACATTTAAATAGAAGGAACACCTACATGAAAGTTGGTAGGAGTGATGATGTTGATAGATATCCAATTAAGCACTTTATATATATGATTTTATTTAATCCTTACAGCAATGCGATTGGAGAGATACTATTTTCCCAAATTTATAGAAGTTAAGTAACTTTTGAAGGTTACACATATAGGAATCAGCAGAAGTAGAACTTGAATTCTTTTTTGCTTGACTTTTTATCATTGGTGTCATTCAGTCATAGAAATGTCATAGAAATGGTAAATTTGATTACTTTTACTTATTTATATTTCTTATTTTCAAAAAACTTCTGCAGTACCTTTATTCAAAAGAATAAAAAATATAAATGTTCAAGGTTAAACATGTTTGTGTAATACAATTAATTGCAGGATGAATGCTTAAGCAGTAGAATTTTAAATTATTTATTTTACCTTTTCACTAAATAATATTTATTTATTATTATTAGTCTTTAATGAAAATATACATGGTAAAGTTTTAGTTTTTCACACTAACCAATGATGAGTTTGAAAGAGTATTCTCTCAATTTTGAAATCTGAGATGATTAGAACAGTTAATTAGAATTTAAATAAGTCTACTAAGAAGTGGGATTAAGACACTAAGGATCATAAACCCCCACAGTTATTTAAGATGAATGGAAATGACTGACAATATTATTTTGAAGGAGACCATACAATCCTTAGAAACTTAAAGCCACTGAAAGCCTAGATAATACACATTTACAAAAAGAAATGCTTATTTGTACTCACATGTAAATAGAAAAACATACAATGATGTTTGTATTAAACTCTTAAATTTTAAGCAAAATGAAATATATGGTTTGGACAAATGTCAACCAGAAGTGATATTCAATATTGATCATGGTTATTTTCCAATTAAATGTGACTAGATGCTATAACTAATAAAGTCACATACTTTTTATCAGAAAATAAGTAGAACAGATGAATCAATCCATCCTAGAATACATTTTAGGAGCATTTATTTACCAAGAGCATCACACAGTACATGAACTACCTTGTCTTCTTCGTGTAGATCAAAGCAACATAATCTTATGTGAAAGACATCAGCATTGTCAAAATTCTTAGTCTTTTATCTTCATCTGACTTTAATTGATTATACTTGAGAAAGGCCATCATGGTGAAGACATTTTTTTTCAAAGCACTCTCTGTCATAACATCTTGTCAGCCTGACTGTTATAAACCAAATACTGGATAAGGTGGAATACTGTTGTTCCTGGATGATTATCTTAGGGATAGAAGCATGGATAACTCTAACCTTGTTAGCTGCCAGGGATATATAGTGTCTTAGTCTATAACAAAACACTATAGACTAGGTGGCTTAAACAACAAACATTAATTTCTCACAGTTCCACAAGCTGGGAAATCCAAGATCAAGGAACAGGCAGTTTCGATGTCTGGTGAAAGCCTGCCTCCTGTTTCATAGGCAGCTATCATTTTGCTGTGTCCTCATATAGCAGAAGGGGCAAAGAGGTTCTATGCTGTCTTGGGTTGGAGGGAAGAATTAATTTCCCCATAGATAAGGCACCTTAATAGTTATATTAAGGGCTTTGCCATTTTAATTTTAAATGTCTAACAGAATTATATCTACAATTATAACAAATCAAATTATGGTAATTTATCATAAGTTATAGAAAGTTTAAATGAAAATAATCCTATCTAGCCAAACCATAGTACAAGATAACGGATGTCCCAGTACTAAAATATTTCACTAGGTTTTATGTTCTCAAAACTTAGGAAAAGTGAACTTGAGACATTTAATGGCTCCTAAGTAGAGATCGTAACACCTGTTACATACTATTCTTTCTCTGAGAGTATTCCCTAATGGCTATGAGAGAAGGAAAATGGGACCAGTTAATTTGACTAGTTCTGAATACTCATAAGGATAAGGTCAAAGGTTGAATCCTAACAGACTAGTTAACTTCAAACGAAGAAGACATCTGTTCTTCAGTCACATTTTGTGCCTCCATAATCCTGGCCAGTTGTCTCGGAAACATTTCAATCACAGTAGGGATCAGCTGATACTGTGTAGATAGTTCACTGGTTCAGTGCAAACATATCACCACTACAGGTAAAAGAGATCAAAAGTCAACACTCCACTGATGCTCTCTTAGCAATTTTAATACACAAAAAAAAAACCCGCTTATTTTAAAGAAAATTAAAATTGGTTTTGTCTACACAATGCCAGCAAAAGCATCTACTCAATGAAAGAAAATCAGCTACAATATTTAACACTAATTGTGGGACAAACAGTATTTCAGTGTTGTGTATTATCCAGCTGTCATGATGACAAAGCCTTTCTCTTTTGTCTTACTGCATTTGTTTTCAGTTGCATTCAACATTTGGATCAAATTGGCATTTGAAAAACCTAGGAAATGTTTATTTATTCCTTTTGCCAAGGAATAATGCAGGTCATTCACGCTGTGACAGATGGACAAAAGAATCAACAAAAGTGGCTCACCCAGAAAGACAGTCTATCAGCAAAACTGAGGCTAGAACCTGGGTCTCTAAAAAAAAAATTTTTATTGTGCTTCAAACTCATCCTAAACAGTTCATTATTTAAGCACATTTTGAAGTTGGGGTGTTAAATTATCCCTGAAGTCTCATTGATTAAGAGAGTTTCTGAAGACCTGACAACTAATCATATTTAGAAGAGAAAGACATCATTTAAAACCTAGAATTATTTCCAGTATGTTTAGTCCTTCATTGTCTTCCATAGCATTATTTGTGATTGTCTTTTCAAAAATATTAAACAAATGATATCAAATCACAAAGTGTTTAAAATTTTGTATTGCTTTCTTACCATGCAATGTGAAGCTAAGTAAATCAAAGTTGAGTTCGAATCTCATTTTCTTTCTCTAAAGTGACCAAAAAGACAGGCAAAACTGTTAATTGTATTCTAAAGTTTATTAGAAAGTGCCAAAGAGAAAAAGAAAGTGAGCGGAATAAAGCAAGGTATAAGTGCTATAGTCCTGTCTCTGAGGAAAATTCTAAGAACATGTGTTGACTCTCCTAAAAACAAAGGGAAAAACTGATCTAGATTATGGAGACTACCCAGTAAATCAATTAGCAAGTTTAAAAACATGTTATTTCAATTAATACACCCTGGATCAGGAGCATACCTGTACATTAGTATTTCTGTATCTGATGTCTGGCTCTCTTAAAATGTAATATTAACCCTCTTGATCATTTGTTGAGTGTGATAGGATTCTTCATATCTCTTACATATATACTTATATAGATAAATTGGAGTATAGTTGCCTTACAATATTATATTACTTAGTTTCAGGTGTATATCATAGTGATTTTATATTTTTATAGATTATACTCCATGTAAAGCTTTATAAAATATTGGCTATACTCCGCATGCTGTACATTACATCTTGTATTTACATATTTTATACCTAGTAGTTTGTACTTCTTAATCCCCTTCCCATATCTTGCCCTTCTCCCCACCCTTACCCTTACTGGTAGCCACTAGTTTGTTCTCTGTATCTGTGAGTCTGTTCTGTTTTGTTATATTTATTCTTTTTATTTTTTAGATACCACATTTAAGGAAAAACATACAGGATTTCTCTTTTTTTGGATATTGAGTTGTATGAGTTCTTTATATATTTCAGATATTAACCCCTTATCAGACATATCATTTCTGAATATCTTCTCCCATTCAGTAGGTTGCTTTTTTTGTTTCGTTGATGGTTTCCTTTGCTATGCAAAAGCTTTTAAGTTTTGATTATTTTTACACACTAGCAATTTATTAGACTATTTTACAGTTTGGGTACATAGATCATTTAAATTATATTTGAGAGGTTTGTTAAATGAAGCCATCTTCAAATAAATCTGGCTAAGTGCTTATATGGCCTTAACTGAACTAGGTAATTCTAATGGCTGTTAGCAGTACCTGCTTTTTATGGCTTTCTGGGCAAAAAGACAAAGGGCATTCAAATTGCAAATGGCAAAGCATTTTCAAAAAAGGAGAAAACATTTTCTCATATTCATAAAATACCATCTTTTGACATAAATGATTCAGTTAGGCTATGGAAGAGGTTAAGAGGGTGTCTGGAGAAAAGAGAAATATAACATAAGCTCAATGTTTTATTACATTTTGCAGTAATATAACTCTAAATTTCTTCATAAATACCAGATCTGTGAGGTGGGCAACTAAAATTTCAACCTCAATAAAAAGAATAATTATAAAAATACAAATTACCAGAAATTACATTTCAGAATAAAAATATAAACCTTTTAACTTAATATTCATTGACATTTAATTTATTAAACAAATATTTATTTGGTATTGAGGTGTAAAAAACTAGTCCTGACCCAGGAGCGCAACAGGTGAGAGAAAAGGCTGACTCTATCCATTGGTGTTTAAAAGAAATCTAAGATTTATTTCATTCTAAAGCCAAACATCCTCCCTTATGCCCAGAATTCCTTCTATTCTGTTACTATAACAGCCCAAACAGAAAGGACTGATCTTTCCCGTTTCTACATATACACCCTTCAGTCTGTATATTGCTTTTTATGGAAGTTTTTACCTTCTGACTTGCTCTTGAGGCTTGTTTTAATCTAAACATTGTAAGACATGAGGCCCATGCCATGAAATTTACCCCGATTCCATACACTCCATAAAGACAAGCTTGTAATGTAAAGCTCTCCAATTCATTTTAGACTAGATTATAGACTCAGTGAAAGCAGGCACCACTGTACTTCCTTCATCATTGTATTTCAGAGCCTGGAATACTGTAGGTGCTAGATAAATATTTGTTAAAGAAATAAATAAATAAACTCAAAATTAATGAACTGACAAGGACATCTGAACACCAAGATAAAATAGCTTATTCTACTCTATACAGATTGTTACCCTGCTCATCCCCTTCCAATCTTACGTTTCTCTTTTCCCAAAGCACTTGTTTGTGGCTGTTTAGAATGTTTCTCATGGTTTGACTTATGTAACTATTGTTTATGAGTCTTTTTTTTCCTGATTAGATTATGATTCCTTGAGGGCAAAGAATGTAGACTCCTTCCCTCTATTTATACAGCTGGTAGCTAGGAGAACACTTCTCACAGGCTAATGCTCCATAAATATTAGAAGGAATTGTTTTGACGGGTGTGTCCATATATATTACAGTTGACTAAACTGAGGCCCATGTTTATAAGGAACAAAAGAATGCCCAAACACAGTGCTAGGCAGTTTCTACATATTATTTTATTAAACATCAAAACAACTTCTTTAAGTTGGTCTCATTAAACTCACTTCAACTTTGGAGACTCGGATTCAGAAAGGTAAATCAATTTGACTCTAGTCTGAGCATTAATAATGGCAGAATGAGAATTCAAATAGAAGTCTTTCCTACTCCAATGTCAGTGCCCCTTTTACTATACTACATTTCCTCTGTATTTGCCCTTCAAATCTTTACGGTAGAACTACATCAAAACTTTAGTCCTGGGCCTCGCTGGTGGCACAGCCGTTGAGAGTCCGTCTGCTGACGCGGGGGACACGGGTTCGTGCCCCGGTCCGGGGGATCCCACATGCCGCGGAGCAGCTGGGCCCGTGAGCCATGGCCGCTGAGCCTGCGCGTCCGGAGCCTGTGCTCCGCAACGGGAGAGGCCACAACAGTGAGAGGCCCGAGTACCGAAAAAAAAAAAAAAAAAAAAAAAAACCTTTAGTCCTTTTAAACATGTAGCCTATATCCTAGTTACTCAGTTTGTTGTTAGCAATATTAGGCTGCTAGATCCTTTTGTAAAGTTTTACCAATGGAAGGGTTAATTTTATAATTTAATCCATTTTTCATATCTTTAGTAATAGTACTTCAACCACCTTCCTTAGCAAGCTTTTGCATTTGTCTGACTCTCACTATGAGGAATTGTTTCCTAGTTTACATTTCCTCATTTTCAATTTCAGGTCATGTGTACTCCAGCCTTTCCTTGCAATCCCTATTAAACTGCTTTCAGTTCTCTTCTTAGTCATCTTTCTTAAGGCCACATATGCTAAGCTGGATAATCGTTCTTCATGAATAATTCTCTAGCCTCTTAAATTTTAAGTTCATCTCGTTGCCCTCCATTCAACCTCTTTAATTTTAGTGATGTTCTTTCAACAGAGTAATATGGTGATCTGAAGTGTACATAGCATACTATTCCAAACATGGCTTCACTTTCATTATGATCTGCCAAAATAACTTGGATTGATTTAGAATCCATGTTCTGACTAGTCATCTCTTTCTTTCTTTCTTAAAGTTTCTAGCAAGGACTTGTCACTCTATTTTTGACAAAGTATTTAATAGTGAGAATTTAATGAATTAATACACTTGCATAATCTTTTTCCCCTGTCATTTTCTAAAGCCAGAATCTATATTGTACTTTGTTTTTGATTCTGGCCTTTATGATTGGTTTCTATCCCTGTACTCACTACTGTTATATGGGATCATATCAGTCATTGGAATCCCATAAACTGAATATACAAAACATGATTATGTTTGCTCTGTTCCTCAGTATATTCAAAATCTTGGGTAAATCTGTATTATAAACAGATTTAGATATTCAGGAAGAATTCCTAACCTAAGGTCATTTCTACACTACTAAAAAGATTCTTGCATAAACTCTCGAGTACTCAAATAATTTCAATGTATATTATGTACATTTTTTAAATCCATTGTATTCATTTACAAGTTTGATATACTTTTTTAAAACATGGAGAAGTTTCTTCAATTTAATCTTTTGTCCCCTAAACTTCTGTTTTCAAATTTACTACAATCTCCATTTATTATTCCTGTATCTTGTCTTGTAAACCAGAACTGTCCAATACAGCCACATGTGGAAACTGATCAAAATAAAATTAAACAAAATTCTTCAATAGCATTGGTCACCTTGAAACTGTTCCATAGTCACATGTGCTGTCTGTTGTATTGGATTATTGTAATAATTGATCTATATTTCTGTTTTTGTGCCAGTACCATATTGTAATAATTCTTATTAGTTATCTATTTTATACATATTAGTGTATATATGTCAATCCCAATCTCCCAATTCATTCCACCACCCCTCCCCACCACTTTCCCCACTTGGTGTCCATGCATTTGTTCTCTACATCTGCGTCTCTATTTCTGCCTTGCAAATCAGTTCATCTGCACCATTTTTCTAGATTCCACATATGTGTGTTAATATACGATATTTGTTTTTCTCTTTCTCACTTACTTCACTCTGTATGACAGTCTCTAGGTCCATCCATGTCTCTACAAATGACCCAATTTTGTTCCTTTTTATGGCTGAGTAATATTGCATTGTATATATGTGTCACATCTTCTTTATCCATTCATCTGTCGATGGTCACTTAGGTTGCTTCCATGACCTGGCTATTGTAAATAGTGCTGCAATGAACATTGGGGGTGCATGTGTCTTTTTCTTTTTTTTTTTTTTAACTTATTTTTAACATCTTTATTGGCGTATAATTGCTTTACAATGGTGTGTTAGTTTCTGCTTTATAACAAAGTGAATCAGTTATACATATACATATGTCCCCATATCTCTTCCCTCTTGCATCTCCCTCCCTCCCACCCTGCCTTTCCCACCCCTCTAGGTGGTCACAAAGCTCTGAGCTGATCTCCCTGTGCTATGCGGCTGCTTCCCACTAGCTATCTATTTTACATTTGGTGGTGTATATATGTCCATGCCACTCTCTCACTTTGTCCCAGCTTACCCTTGCACCTTCCCGTATCCTCAAGTCCATTCTCTAGTAGGTCTGTGTCTTTATTCCCATCTTGCCTCTAGGTTCTTCATGACTTTTTTTTTTTTTTTTTTGGATTGCATATATATGTGTTAGCATATGGTATTTGTTTTTCTCCTTCTGACTTACTTCACTCTGTATGACAGATTCTAGGTCCATCCACCTCACTACAAATAACTCAATTTCATTTCTTTTTATAGCTGAGTAACATTCCATTGTATATATGTGCCACATCTTCTTTATCCATTCATCTGTTGATGGACACTTACATTGCTTCCATGTCCTGGCTATTGTAAATAGAGCTGCAATGAACATTTTGGTACATGACTCTTTTTGAATTATGGTTTTCTCAGGGTATATGCTCAGTAGTGGGATTGCTGGGTCATACGGTAGTTCTATTTTTAGTTTTTTAAGGAACCTCCATACTGTTCTCTGTAGTGGCTGTGTCAATTTACATTCCCACCAGCAGTACAAGAGGGTTCCCTTTTCTCCACATCCTCTCCAGCATTTATTGCTTGTAGATTTTTTGATAATGGCCATTCTGACCAGTGTGAGATGATATCTCATTGTGGTTTTGATTTGCATTTCTCTAATGATTAATGATGTTGAGCATTCTTCCATGTGTTTGTTGTCAATCTGTATATCTTCTTTGTAGAAATGTCTATTTAGGTCTTCTGTACATTTTTGGATTAGGTTGTTTGTTTTTTTGATATTGAGTTGCATGAGCTGCTTGTATGTTTTGGAGATTAATCCTTTGTCAGTTGCTTCATTTGCAAATATTTTCTCCCATTCTGAGGGTTGTCTTTTCGTCTTGTTCATGGTTTCCTTTGTTGGGCAAAAGCTTTTAAGTTTCATTAGGTCCCATTTGTTTATTTTTGCTTTTATTTCTATTACTCTAGGAGGTGGGTCAAAAAGGGTATTGCTGTGATTTATGTCATAGAGTGTTCTGCCTATGTTTTCCTCTAAGAGTTTGATAGTGTCTGGCCTTACATATAGGTCTCTAATCCATTTTGAGTTTATTTTTGTGTATGGTGTTAGCAAGTGTTCTAATTTCATTCTTTTACATGTACCTGTCCAGTTTTCCCAGCACCACTTATTGAAGAGGCTGTCTTTACTCCACTGTATATTCTTGCTTCCTTTATCAAAAATAACGTGACCTTATGTGCATGAGTTTATCTCTGGGCTTTCTATCCTGTTCCATTGATCTATATTTCTGTTTTTCTGCCAGTACCATATTCTCTTGATTACTGTACATTTGTAGTATAGTCTGAAGTCAGGGAGTTTGATTCCTCCAGATCCGTTTTTTTTTTCTCAAGATTGCTTTGGCTATTTGGTGCCTTTTGTGTCTCCACACAAATTTTAAGATATTCTATTCTAGTTCTGTTAAAAATGCTATTGGTAATTTGATAGGGATTGCAATGAATCTGTAGATTGCTTTGGGTAGTATATTCATTCTCACAATATTGATTCTTCCAATCCAAGAACATGGCATATCTCTCCATCTGTTTGTGTCATCTTTGATTTCTTTCATCACTGTCTTATAGTTTTCTGAGTACAGGTCTTTTACCTCCTTAGGTAGGTTTATTCCTAGATATTTTACTCTTTTTTTTGCAGTGGTGAATGGTATTGTTTCCTTAATTTCTCTTTCTGATCTTTCATTGATAGAGTATAGGAATGGAAGAGATTTCTGTGCATTAATTTTGTATCCTTCAAATTTGCCAAACTCATTGATTAGCTCTAGTAGTTTTTTGGTGGCATCGTTAGGATTTTCTATGTATAGTATCATGTCATCTGCAAACAGTGACAATTTTACTTTTTCTTTTCCAATTTGTATTCTTTTTATTTCTTTTTCTTCTCTGATTGCCATGGCTAGTGCTTCCAAAATTATGTTGAATAATAGTGGTGAGAGTGGACATCCTTGTCTTGTTCCTCATCTTAGAGGAAATGCTTTTAGTTTTTCACCACTGAGAATGATGTTTGCTGTGGGCTTGTCATATATGACCTATATTATGTTGAAGTAGGTTCCTGCTATGTCCACTTTCTGGAGAGTTTTTATCATAAATTGCTGTTGAATTTTGTCAAAAGCTTCTTCTGCATCTATTAAGATGATCATATGGTTTTTCTTCTTCACTTTGTTAATATGGGGTATCACATTGATTGATTTGCATATATTGAAGAATCCTTGCATCCCTGGGATAAATCCCACTTGATCATGGTGTATGATCCTTAATGTGTTGTTGGATTCTGTCTGCTAGTTGTTTGTTGAGGATTTTTGCACCTATATTCATCAGTGATATTGGTCTGTAACTTTCTTTTTTTGTTGTATCTTTGTCTGGTTTTGGTATCAGGGTGATGGTGGTCTCATAGAATGAGTGTGGGAGTGTTCCTTCCTCTGCAAGTTTCTGGAAGAGTTTAAGAAGGATGGGTGTTAGCTATTCTCTAATTGTTTGATAGAATTCACCTGTGAAACCTTTTGGTCCTGGGCTTTTGTTTGTTGGAATATTTTCAATCAGTTTCAATTTCAGTGCTTGTGATTAGTCTGTTTATATTTTCTGTTTCTTCCTGGTTCAGTCTCAGAAAGTTGTGTTTTTCTAAGTATTTGTCCATTTCTTCTAGGTTGTCCATTTTATTGGCATATAGTTGCTATACTAGTCTCTCATGATCCTTTTTATTTCTGCCATATCAGTTGTTACTTCTCCTTTTTCATGTCTAATTCTGTTGATTTGAGTCTTCCTTTTTTTCTTGATGAGTCTGGCTAAGGTTTAGCACTTTTGTTTATCTTCACAAAGAACCACCTTTTAATTTTATTGATCTTTGCTATTGTTTTCTTTGTTTCTATTTCATTTATTTCTGCTCTGATCTTTATGATTTCTCTCCTTCTGCTAGCTTTGGGTTTTGTTTGTTCTTCTTTCTGTAGTTCCTTTAGGTGTAAGTTTAGATTTTTAATTTGAGATTGTTCTTATTTCTTGAAGTAGGATTGTACTGCTGTAAACTTCTCTCTTAAAATTGCTTTTGCTGCATCCCATAGATTTTGGATCATTGTGTTTTTGTTGTCATTTGTCTTTAGGTATTTTTTGGTTTCCTCTTTGATTTCTTCAGTGAGCTCTTGGTTATTTAGTAACGTATTGTTTAGCCTCCATGTGTTTGTGCTTTTTACGTTTTTGTCCTGTAATTCATTTCTAATCTCATAGCGTTGTGGTCAGAAAAGAAGCTTGATATGATTTCAACTTCCTTGAATTTACCAAGGGTTGATTTGTGACCCAAGATGTGATCTACCCTGGGTAATATTCCATGTGCACTTGAGGAGAAAGTGTAATCTACTGTTTTTGGATGGAATGTCATATAAATATCAATTAAATCTATCTGGTTTATTGTGTCATTTAAAGCTTGTATTTCCTTATTAATTTTCTGACTAGATAATCGTCCACTGGTATAAGTGAGATGTTAAAGCCCCCCACTATAATTGTGTTACTGTTGATTTCCTCTTTTATAGCTGTTAGCATTTGCCTTATGTATTGAGGTGCTCTTATGTTGGGTGCATATATATTTATAATTATTATATCTTCTTGGATGATCCCTTCATCATTATGTAGTGTCCTTCTTTGTCTCTTGTAATAGTCTTCATTTTAATGTCCATTTTT
This sequence comes from Globicephala melas, assembly GCF_963455315.2. Classification (NCBI taxonomy): domain Eukaryota; kingdom Metazoa; phylum Chordata; class Mammalia; order Artiodactyla; family Delphinidae; genus Globicephala; species Globicephala melas. The sequence goes on from NC_083314.1 coordinate 116,177,027, forward strand.
TCTGATATGAGAATTTCTACTACAGATTGCTTCTGATTTCCATTTGCATGCAATATCTTATTCCATCCCCTCACTTTCAGTCTGTCCCTAGGTCTGAAGTGGGTTTCTTATAGAGAGCATATATATGGTCTTGTTTTTGGATCCATTCAACCAGCCTGTGTCTTTTGGTTGGAGCATTTAATCCATTCACATTTAAGGTAATTATTGATATGTATGTTCCTATTACTATTTTCTTAATTTTTGAGGGTTTGATTTTGTAGTTCCTTTTCTTCTCTGTGTTTCCCACTTAGAAAAGTTCCTTCAGTGTTTCTTGTAGAGCTGGTTTGGTGGTGCTGACTTCTCTTAGTTTTTGTTTGTCTGTAAAGCTTTTGACTTCTCCATCAAATCTGAATGAGATTCTTGCTGGGTAGAGTAATCCTGGTTGTAAGTTCTTCCCTTTCATCACTTTAAATATATTATGCCACTCCCTTCTGTCTGGTAGAGTTTCTGCTGAGAAATCAACTGTTAACCTTATGGGAGTTCCCTTGTATGTTATTTGTCATTTTCCCCTTGTTGCTTTTAATAATTTTGCTTTGTCTGTAATTTTTGTCACTTTGATTACTATGTGTCTTGGTGTGTTTCTCCTTGGGTTTATCCTGCCAGGGACTCTCTGCACTTCCTGGACTTGGGTGGCTATTTTCTTTCCCATGTTAGGGAGGTTTTCGACTATAATCTCTTCAAATATTTTCTCAGGTCCTTTCTCTCTCTCTTCTCCATCTGGGACCCCTATAATGAGAATGTTGGTGTGCTTAATGTTGTCCTAGAGGTCTCTAAGGCTGTCTTCATTTCTTTTCATTCTGTTACTTTATTCTGTTCCATGACAGTGAATTGGACCATTCTGTCTTCCAGGTAACTTATCCGTTCTTCTGCCTCAGTTATTCTGCTGTTAATTTCTTCTAGTGTATTTTTTTTATTCAGTTATTGTATTGTTCATTTCTGTTGTTTGTTCTCTAATTCTCCTAGGTCTTTGTTAAACATTTCTTGCACTTTCTTGATCTTTGCCTCCATTCTTTCTCCGAGGTCCTGGATCATCTTCACTATCATTATTCTGAATTGTTTTTCTGAATGGTTGCTTATCTCCACTTCTTTTATTTCTATTTCTGGGGCTTTGTCTTGTTCCTTCATCTGATACATAGTCTTCTGCCTTTTTGTTTTGTCTGTCTTTCTGTGAATGTGGTTTTTGTTCCACAGGCTGCAGGATTGTAGTTCTTCTTGTTTCTGCTGTCTGCCTTCTGGTGGATGAGGCTATCCAAGAGGCTTGTGCAAGCTTCCTGATGGGAGGGACTGGTGGTAGGTATAGCTGGGTGTTGCTCTGGTGGGCAGAGCTGAGTAAAACTTTAATCGGCCTGTCTGCTTATGGGTGGGGCGGAGTTTCCTCCCTGTTGGTTGTTTTGCCTGACACAACCCAGCACTGGAGGCTACAGGCTTTTTTGTGGGGCTAATGGCAGACTCTGGGAGGGCTCATGCCAAGGAGTACTTCCCAGACCTTCTGCTGCCAGTGTCCTTGTCCCCACAGTAAGCCACAGTCACTCCCTATCTCTACAGGAGACCCTCCAACACTAGCAGATAGGTCTGGTTCAGCCACCTATGGGGTCACTGCTCCTTCTCCATATGTCCTAATGCATACACTACATTGTGTGTGCCCTCCAAGAGTGCAGTCTCTGTTTCCCCAGGTTCTGTCAAAGTCTTGCAATCAAATCCCACTAGCTTTCAAAGTCTGATTCTCTGGGAAATCCTCCCTCTGTTGTCAGACCCCCAGGATGGGAAGCCTGACGTGGGGCTCAGAATCTTCACTCCAGTGGATGGACTTCTGTAACATAAGTATTCTCCTGTTTGTGGGTCACCCAACCAGTGGTTATGGGATTTGATTTTATTGTGATTGCACCCCTCTTACCATCTCATTGTGGTTTCTCCCTTGTCTGGATGTGGGGTATCTTTTTGGGTAAGTTCCAGTATACGCCTGTCAATGATTGTTCAGCAGTTAGTTGTGATTCCAGTGCTCTTGCAAGAGCTTGAACCAATCATATAGAGTATTTCTATCATCACAGAAAGCTCTATTAGACAGCACTGCCTTAAATATATAGACCCCAACAATGACTATCACTCTCTTAACATTCTCTCTCCCTCAGTACACTGCTGCTGCACAACAATCAATAAAAGTTTATTCAGTTTATTAGTTTTAGAATAATTGACATTTAGAGTTAGCAGGGTGGGTAATTATTTTTTAATTTTTGGGGGGAGATTGGTTCAAGATGGTAGAGTAGAAGGATATGCTCTCACTCCTTTCGAGAACACTGGAATCATAACTAACTGCTGAACAATCATCTATAGGAAGACACTGGAACTCACCAAAAAAAGATACCCCACATGCAAAGACAAAGAATAAGCTGCAATGAGATGGTATGAAGGGTGCTATCACAATAAAATCAAATTCCATAACTGCTGGGTGGGTGACACAAACGAGAACACTTATACCACAGAAGTTCACCCACTGGAGTGAAGGTTCAGAGCCCCACCTAGGCTTCCCAAACCGGGGGTCTGGCGACAGGAGTGGGAATTCCTAGAGAATCAGACTTTGAAAGTTAGTGGGATTTGATTGTTGCACTCAGCAGGACTGGGGGAGACAAAGATTCCACTCTTGGAGGACACAAAGTAGTGTGAGTATCAGGACCCAGGGGAAACAGCAGTGACCCCATAGGAGGCTGAACCATACCTACCTGCTAGTGTTGGAGGGTGTCCTGCAGAGGCCAGTGACAGCTGTGGCTCACCAAAGGACAAGGACACTGGCAGCGGAAGGTCTGGGAACTACTCCTTGGCATGAGACCTCCCAGAGTCGGCCATTAGCCCCACCAAAGAGCCCAGGTAGGCTCCAGTGTTCAGTTGCCTCAGGCCAAACAACCAACAGGGAGGGAACTCAGCCCCACCCATCAGCAGACAAGAGGATTAAAGTTTTACTGAGCTCTGCCCACAAGAGCAACGGTCAGCTCTACCCACCACCAGTCCCTCCCATCAGGAAGCTTGCACAAGCCTCACAGATAGCCTCATCCACCAGAGGGCAGACAGCAGAAACAAGAAGAACTACAATCCTGCAGCCTGTGGAACAAAAACCACATTCACAGAAATATAGACAAGATAAAAAGGCAGAGGTCTATGTACCAGATGAAGGAACAACATACGACCCTGGGAAAACAAGTAAATGAAGTGGAGATAGCCAATCTTCCAGAAAAAGAATTCAGAATAATGATAGTGAAGATGATCCAGGACCTTGGAAAAAGAATGGAGGCAAAGATGGAGAAGATGCAAAAAATGTGTAACAAAGACCTAGAAAAATTAAGAACAAACAAACAGAGATGAGCAATACAATAACTGAAATGAAAATTATACTAGAAGGAATCAATAGCAGAATAACTGAGGCAGAAGAATGGATAAGTGACCTGGAAGACAGAATGGTGGAATTCACTGCTGCGGAACAGAATAAAGAAATAAGAATGAAAAGAAATGAAGACAGCCTAAGAGACCTCTGGGACAACATTCAACGGAACAACATTCGCATTATAGGGGTCCCAGAAGGAGAAGAGAGAGAGAAAAGACCTGAGAAAATATTTGAAGAGATTATAGTCGAAAACTTCCCTAACATGGGAAAGGAAATAGCTACCCAAGTCCAGGAAGCACAAAGCCCCATACAGGATAAACCCAAAGACAAACACGTCAAGAGACATGGTAATCAAATTGGCAAAAATTAAAGTCAAAGAAAAATTATTGAATGAAGCAAGGGAAAAATGACAAATAATATACAAGGGAACTCCCATAAGGTTAACAGTTGATTTCTCAGAAGAAATTCTACAAGCCAGAAGGGAGTAGCATGATATACTTAAAGTGATGAAAGGGAAGAACCTACAACCAAGATTACTCTACCCAGCAAGGATCTCATTCAGATTTGATGAAGAAATCAAAAGCTTTATAGACAAGCAAAAGCTAAGAGAACTCAGCACCACCAAACCAGCTCTAGGACAAATGCTAAAGGGACTTCTCTAAGTGGAAACACAAAGGAAGAAAAGGAACTACAAAAGAAACCCAAAACAATTAATAAAATGGCAATAGGAATGTACATATCAATAATTACCTTAAACGTTAATGGATTAAATGCTCCAACCAAAAGACACAGGCTTGCTGAATGGATACAAAAACAAGACCCATATATATGCCATCTCAAGAGATCTACTTCAGACCTAGGGACACATACAGACTGAAAGTGAGGTGATGGAAAAAGATATTCCATTCTAAAGGAAATCAAAAGAAAGCTGGAGTAGCAATACTCATATCAGATAAAATAGACTTGAAAATAAAGAATGTTACAAGAGAAAAGGAAAGCCACTATGTAATGGTCAAGGGATTAATCCAAGAAGAAGATATAACAATTGTAAATATATATGTACCCAACATAGGAGCACCTCAATACATAAGGCAACTGCTAACAGCTCTAAAATAGGAAATCGACAGTAACACAATTATAGTGCAGGACTTTAACACCTCACTTACACCAATGGACAGATCATCCAAACAGAAAATTAATAAGGAGACACAAGCTTTAAATGACACATAGACCCGATAGATTTAATTGATATTTATAGGACATACTATCTAAAAACAGCTGATTACACTTTCTTCTCAAGTGTGCATGGAACATTCTCCAGGATAGGTCACATCATGGGTCACAAGTCGAACCTCAGTAAATTTAAGAAAATTGAAATCATATCAAGCACCTTTCCTGACCACAACGCTATAAGATTAGAAATCAATTACAGGGAAAGAAACGTAAAAAACACAAGCACGTGGAAGCTAAACAATACGTTACTAAATAACCAAGAGATCACTGAATAAATCAAAAAGGAAATCAAAAAATACCTAGAGAAAAATGACAATGAAAATACAATGATCCACAACATATGGGCTGCAGCAAAAGCAGTTCTAAGAGGGAAGTTTATAGCTATACAAGCCTACCACAAGAAACAAGAAAAATCTCAAATAAACAATCTAACCTTACAACTAAAGGAACTAGAGAAAGAAGAACAAACAAATCTCAAAGTTAGCAAAAGGAAAGAAATCCTAAAGATCAGAGAAGAAATAAATAGAAACAAGGAAAACAATAGCAAAGATCAATAAAACTAAAACCTGGTTCTTTGAGAAGATAAACAAAATTGATAAACTATTAGCCAGACTCATCAAGAAAAAGAGGGAGAGGACTCAAATCAAAAGAATTAGAAATGAAAAAGGAGAAGTTACAACAGACACCACAGAAATACAAAGCATCCTGAGGGCCTACTTCGAGCAAGTGCATACCAATAAAATGGACAACCTGGAATAAATGCACAAATTCTTAGAAAGGTATAAACTTCCAAGACTGAACCAGGAAGAAATAGAAAATATGAAGAGACCAAACACAAGTAATGATATTGAAACTGTGATTAAAATCTTCCAACAAACAAAAGCCCAGGACCAGAGGGCTTCACAGGTAAATTCTATCAAACATTTAGAGAAGAGTTCACACCCACCCTTCTCAAACTCTTCCAAAAAATTGCAGAGGAAGGAACACTCACATACTCATTCTATGAGGCCACCATCATCCTGATACCAAAACCAAACAAAATGACTACAAAAAAAGAAAATTACACACCAATATCACTGATGAATAGAGATGCAAAAATCCTCAACCAAACACTAGCAAACAGAATTCAACAACACATTAAAAGGATCATACACCATGATGAAGTGATATTTATCCCAGAGATGCAAGGATTCTTCAATATACACAATTCAATCAATGTGATACAGTATATTAACAAATTGAAGAAGAAAAACCATATGATCATCTTAATAGATGCAGAAGAAGCTTTTGACAAAATTCAACACCGATTTATGATAAAAACTCTCCAGAAAATGGGTATAGAGGGAACCTACCTCAATATAATAAAGGCCCTATATGACAAACCCACAGCAAACATCATTCTCAATGGTGCAAAACTGAAAACATTTCCTCTAAGATCAGGAAGAAGACAAGGATGTCCACTCTTACCACTATTATTCAACATAGTTTTGGAAGTCCTAGCCATGGCAATCAGAGAAGAAAAAATAATAAAAGCAATACAACTGGGAAAAGAAGGAGTAAAATTGTCACTGTATGCAGATGATATGATACTATACATAGAGAATCCTAAAAATGTCACCAGAAAACTACTAGAGCTAATCAATGAATTTAGTAAAGTTGCAGGATACAAAATTGATGCACAGAAATCTCTTGCATTCCTATACACTAATGATGAAAAATCTGAAAGAGAAATTAAGGAAACACTCCCATTTAGCACTGCAACAAAAAGAATAAAATACCTAGGAATAAGCCTACCTAGGGAGACAAAAGATCTGTATGCAGAAAATTATAAGACACTGATGAAAGAAATTAAAGATGATACAAACAGGTGGAGAGATATACCATGTTCTTGGATTGGAAGAATCAATATTGTGAAAATGACTCTACTACCCAAAGCAATCTACAGATTCAATGCAATCCCTATCAAATTACCAATGGCATTTTTTACAAACCTAGAACAAAAAATCTACAATTTTGTATGGAGACACAAAAGACCCCGAATAGCCAAAGCAGTCTTGGGGGAAAAAAATGGAGCTGGAGGAATCAGACTCCCTGACTTCAGACTATAGTACAAAGCTATGGTAATCAAGACAATAGGGTACTGGCACAAAAACAGAAATATAGATCAATGGAACAGGATAGAAAGCCCAGAGATAAACCCACGCAACTATGGTAAACTAATCTATGACAAAGGAGGTAAGAATATACAATAGAGAAGAGACAGTCTCTTCAATTAGTGGTGTTGGCAAAACTGGAGAGCTACCTGTAAAAGAATGAAATTAGAACACTCCCTAATACCATATACAAAAATAAACTCAAAATGGATTAGAGACCTAAATGTAAGACTGGGCACTATAAAACTCTTGGGGGAAAACATAGGAAGAACACTCTTTGACATAAATCACAGCAAGATCTTTTTTGATCTATCGCCTAGAGTAATGGAAATAAGAACAAAAATAAACAAATGGGACCTAATGAAACTTAAAGGTTTTTGTACAATAAAGGAAATCATAAACAAGACAAAAAGACAACTCTCAGAATGGGAGAAATATTTGCCAATGAATCATCAGACAAAGGATTAATCTCCAAAATATACAAACAGCTCATGCATCTCAAAATTAAAAAACAAACAACCCAATCCCAAAATGGGTAGAAGACCTAAATAGACAATTCTCCAAAGAAGACATACAGATGGTCAAGAAGCACATGAAAAGCTGCTCAACATCACTAATTATTAGAGAAATGCAAATCAAAACTACAATGAGGTACCACCTCACACCAGTTAGAATCGGCATCATCAGAAAATCTACAAACAACAAATGCTGGAGTGGGTGTGGAGACAAGGGAACCCTCTTGCACTGTTGGTGGGAATGTAAATTGATACAGCCACTATAGAGAACAGTATGGAGCTTCCTTAAAGAGCTAAAAATAGGATTGCCATACGACCCAGCAATCCCACTACTTAGCATATACCCAGAGAAAACCATAAATCAAAAAGACACATGCACCCCAATGTTCATTGCAGCACTATTTACAATAGCCAGGTCATGGAAGCAACCTAAATGCCCATCGACAGACGAATGGATAAAGAAGATGTGGTCCATATATACAATGGAATATTACTCAGCCATAAAGAGGAATGAAATTGGGTTATTTGTCGAGATGTGGATGTATCTAGAGACTGTCATACAGAGTGTAGTAAGTCAGAAAGGGAAAAACAAATATCGTATAGTAACGCATATATGTGGAACATAGAAAATGGTACAGATGAACCGGTTTGCAGAGCAGAAACTGAGACACAGAAGTAGAGAAAAAAACCTATGCACACCAAAGGGAGAAAGCGGCAGGGAGTGGCGGTTGTGGTGTGATGAATTGGGAGCTTGGGGTTGACATGTATACACTGATGTGTATAAAATCGATGACTAATAAGAAAAAATAAATAAATTAAAAAACAAAAAAGTAAAAATACACTCCCCTCCAAAAACAATAAATTTTGGAATTATTCAGATACATTGCTGAGAAATGGAATAATCTTAATGACATTTTTTAGAACAATTGGTTTCAGCAAAAATTATTTTTTTAAGATTATATGAGTAAATATACAAAGACTATGTGAATGGTTATATGCATAAACCATAGATAATATGGAAAAAACAAAAATCTATTTTGCTGAATGGTATGTCATAAATATTCATGTTTCATTAATGTATGCAGTATTTTCATTATCTCCTTTATCCTGGTTTCCTTGGAGTTGATATTTCAACTTTTCTAATGGTTACAAAGTTGCAGCATTAGTACATTTACTTAAATTCATTCTTTTTTCAAAATGAAAATTTTAAGCCTGTGACTTTATATTTGATTACAGTTTTGGCCACACACCATACATTTTGATATGTGGAGTCCTTATTTTTTATTATTTTCTACATAATCTAAAAATAAAACCATATTCTTTGACCTAAAAAACAAAAAAATATTTTTGGCTGCGTTGGGTCTTTGTGCTCTGCACGGGCTTTCTCTTGTTGCAGCAAGCAGGGGCTACTCTTCATTGTGGTGTGCAGGTGGCTTCTTTGGTTGTGGAGCATGGGCTCTAGGTGCACAGGCTTCAGTAGTTGCAGCACATGTGCCAAGCAGCTGTGGCTCATTGGCTCTAGAGCGCAGGCTCAGTAGTTGTGGCACATGGGCTTAGCTGCTCTGTGGCATGTGGGATCTTCCTGGACCAGGAATTGAACCCATGTCCCCTGCATTGGCCAGCAGAGTCTTAACCACTGAGCCACCAGGGAAGTCCCAGGTTTGGATTATTTTAGATATCACCCTGTCTAATCCTACCACTTTATAGATGACAATATTCAGCTCAGAGAGGTTAACTTATTTCTTCAAAATAAACCCTAGCGAAGAATAAGTTCTCCTAAATACAAATCCACAGTGCTTTTTCTACTAATTCACTCTGAATTCTTTATGAACTCATGAAGTATGTGAACCTCATGCTGGTATCAAAAATCACAGGAATACTCACAGGAAAAAGTGAGGTAGCATATTTGAGTAGTGTTAAAATAAAATCATCGCTGAGATGCAGCCATTAACAACTAACTATATAATGTCTACATATCTAAAATAATACTGGAATTTTCAAATGTATGGACATGTGTATTATTGTTATTGCTTACTGATTATATATATATATATATATATTAGCAAATAGAGGTGAGAGGGGAACACATGTATTTATTCATTCAGCCAACATTTACTGAGCATCTCCTATGTGTTTGGCACTTAATATATAATTATTAGAAAAGTAGCTAGGCCAGAACTAGCAGTTACCATACTGAGGAAACATCAGACCTAAAACTAGCAGATTGCAAGGAAGTTTGTAAATATTGCAATAGAGACCAATCTGGAAATACATAAAAGGGACCCTAAACTTCTCTGTAGAAAGTGCCAGAAAAAGCTTATTGGAGGGACCCTATATTCACACATTCCTTCAACCAACAGTGAGTTGACACAGACTAAGTGCATTGATATTGTGAGAGAACACAGAGATGAACAAACCAGGCTCCTATCCTAGTGAACCCTCAATTCAGCCTAAGAACCCATACGGAGGACACAGCCAGTATCAGAGTGAAGATTCTTTTTTTTTTTCGGTACGCGGGCCTCTCACTGTTGTGGCCTCTCCAGTTGCGGAGCACAGGCTCCGGACGCGCAGGCTCAGCAGCCATGGCTCACAGGCCTAGCCGCTCCGCGGCATGTGGGATCTTCCCGGACCGGGGCACGAACCCGTGCCCCCTGCATCGGCAGGCGGACTCTCAACCACTGTGCCACCAGGGAAGCCCAAGAGGGAAGATTCTTAAGGGGTCTAATCTTTATGCTAAGATTCACTGTGACCATCATTTTCTGTCACTTATCTAGGCTATCCATCTCCAAGACCATGCAGTGAGAATGGTTTATGAAAACAAGTGTCAATGATGCCACCAAGTTAACTGGTAATCTTTAGAAACAAAGTGTTTGGGACTTCTGGTGCAATGGATAGGACGATTACTTTAAAAGTTCTTCATTCCAAACAGCAATAACTCATATGGATACTAGCAAGATTTAGTGAGACCTGTAAAACATGTGGAATTTGGAAAGTAAGTGATAAGCATTATGTGAATATTATATTAAATTATTATTCAGTGTAGCAGTATTTCATGCTTTTTAAAAATGCAGCAGTAATCCACTTAAAGATTTTATAGCAAGGTGATAGGACAGTGCTTGAAGTTGACTCTGGTATTACTAAATTATGCATTACCAAATGTTTCATAATTGTCAATTACTTAAATCCTAGGCTGAGTCTTTCCACCATCTTTCAAGGTGACTTCTTTTTTGTTTCTGTTTTAATACCTATAAATCAAGGTAGGAGTTTCTGAAATGATACTTGCTGCCTACATTTGAAAGGTCTTGATGATTGGTGGGTTAATATCTACAAGCACACTGCAATAATTGCTTATGAAAGAAGAAAATGACTTCTGAAGATTCAGGCTTTCCTGGGGAGTTTTTTCCAGACTCGTGTATTTGTGTGTGTGTGTGCATGTGTGTGCTCTTTTCTCAAATATATGAATACATTAGCACTCTTCAGCCCTCTGGTGAGATGTTGTCCTCAATGAGTTATAAAAAGTATTCACTAAAAATTGTACTATTTATTACTTCTTTCAGAATTCTAGTGAGTAATGCATTTAAACTAATGCTCTGTCAAATTTAATAGTTGTAATTGCCTAATTATCTGCTCTAGTGTGATGGTAAAGCCTTTTAACACCTCACTTCCCCCTAAGGAGAGTGCACTGCAGTTTCTAGAATACTACCTTTCTCTTCTTTGGGGAATGCTCAAGCAAATAATTCATTTTGCTCTCAGCTAGATAAACCTCATTAACAGAGACTTCCGCTCCTCATGACTAGCAGCAAACTTCTGCCAAAATGTGTGCTTGGTTGCATGTACCCTCCTTCACCAAAATCACATATATACTGACCTCCCCTGCTACCTCTTTGGAGCAGTTCCTCAGAGTTATCTGAGAAGCTGTCTCCCATGCTATAGTCCTCATTTTGTCCCAAATAAAACTTAACTCACAACTCTCATGTTGTGCATTTTTTTCAGTTAACAGGTTTACAAAATGTTTTTAAATGGATTAACATTCATATCCATAAAATACTGTCTTGTTCTTTGACTTTCTCAATTAATTTTATGGTGCTCCTTTGCAACAAGCCCTTTTCATCTTTACCTTCTTCAATATTATATGTTCAGAAAAATGTCTATCATTTCATACTAATTAACAATCTCCTTATACAGCTTCTAAGGATTTATATCACTTCACACAATACAATTAATTAACATTCATGACCAGGTGACTTTTGCACTAAGATGAGTCAATTTTTAGGTGAGTTCATTTTTATTTGCTTGTTTTGGTTTTTATACAATTTCATCTTAATGAACTCAGTACCCAATTGTACTGTGCAAAGTACATTATCGTGACATTATTTTTCACCTGTGACCTTAAATCTGGGCCCCTAAACTTAATCTTTTAATATCCAGTCTATTTGGGGATTCAGAGTGGTAGATGACACAGTGTGACAGAGATCTGATTGACAGACATAGATGCTGGCCTGCACAGAGGATGCAGAGTGTCTCTTTTAATAAAAGATGCAGAAAATTAAAGAGACAAATCTATGAAGGTAGAAATAGCAAAGAGTGTGCCCAGAAAGTGGTAGAGCTTCCCAGGTACTCTAAAGTTTTCCAGAGGGAATTAGGGAAGCTCTAACCACAGGCCTGCCGCATCACCAAGCACAAGTCACTAGTGCAAAACAGGCCCAAAACAATCCTGAATGCTCACTGCTCAACTGGGTGAAGTAAAGATCAATAGCTGGCAGAACCACACTTAGGCCCAAACTTCAAACATATTTGAAGCTGTATCCTCAATTTAAAATTTTTAGAGTATTAATTCAGAAAGTAAAATATCTTTCACATCTCAGGCGGATATTAACATCAACTTAAACCACTCAGTTGGAAAGATATTTTATCATTTAAAACAAATAAAAGTCCTCACTTTACTTACTGAATGATTTGACCACCCGCCCCCACCTGAGTGTGTGTGTGTGTGCATATGTGTGCATGCATTACTGGGTACCAAATGATTGATCAGCTTGATAGATAGTGTTAAAAGACAAATGACAGGCTCAAAATGGAGTCACTTGTGCTAAAACCAAGACTTAATACCTAAGCTAATTGCAGTTATAACCTTCCACAGGAATGTAATCCTAACTGGTCAGTGTGGGATTTTCTGGCCAGTACCAATGAGTTAATCCTTTCCATTCCACAAAGGAAGATGAGGCAGTATATCACATAGAACCCTTCTGTTCCCCATATGGAGGTTATCTAAGCATGAAATAATGTTTTGTTTGTTTGATTGTTTGTTTGGTTGGTTGGTTATGACTTCCTTGTCTTGCCTTGTAAAACCTTTCCCTTTCTGTAGCCCTTTGGAGATCCCCTCTACTTGCTAGATGGGATGCTGCCTGATTCATGAATCATTCAAGAGAGCAATTAGATCTTTACCATTTAATTGGTTAAATTTTGTTTTTCAGCAATAAATGGGCATGATTTTTATCTATGACACTTAAATGTTCAACTTGAAAACTCTTGCCCCAATCATGAAATGATCTCTTCTACAAGGACCCCTGGTTCTTTCAGTGAAGAACAGTATTAGGGGACCAAATCTGCAGGCTAGGACACACAATATATCATGCAACACACTATTGTAGATAAATACAAGACACAAGAGAAGAAGATATTTAGATCACTGCAGTGACTGAGCAAAAAATTAACTTTCACCACAGTGATCATGAGATCAGGCTATTTTCAATTCAGCATGTTTCTTCCACTTTGTTATAAAATGGGAGATTTTTAATTCACTTTCCTTTCTACCAAATATCAAGTATTATATCTATGCTGTCACACTTAACGTTATCAAATTATAGTTTTGTTGCTTGTTTGTTTTGTTTTTTTAACTTTATGCTCAAGCACTAGGAACTGGCTGCTAACTTTTTTTTTGTTAACATCTTTATTTGGAGTGTAATTACTTTACAATGGTGTGTTAGTTTCTGCTTTATAACAAAGTGAATCAGCTATACATATACATATATCCTCATATCTCCTCCCTTTTGCATCTCCCGCCCATCCTCCCTATCCAAGGCATCTAAGTGGTCACAAAGCACCGAGCTGATCTCCCTGTGCTATGCAGCTGCTTCCCACTAACTATCTATTTTACATTTGGTAGTGTATATATGTCCATGCCACTCTCTCACTTTGTCCCAGCTTACCCTTCCCCCTCCCTGTGTCCTCAAGTCCATTCTCTAGTAGGTCTGCGTCTTTATTCCCATCCTGTACCTAGGTTCTTCATGACCTTTTTTTTTTTTTTTTAGATTCCACATATATGTGTTAGCACACAGTATTTGTTTTTCTCTTTCTGACTTACTTCACTCTGTAGGACAGACTCTAGGTCCATCCACCTCACTACAAATAACTCAATTTCATTTCTTTTTATGACTGAGTAATATTCCATCATATATATGTGCCATGTCTTTATCCATTCATCTGTCGATGGACACTTAGGTTGCTTCCATGTCCTGGTTATTGTAAATAGAGCTGCAATGAACATTGTGGTACGTGACCCTTTTGAATTATGGTTTTCTCAGGGTATATGCCCAGTAGTGCGATTGCTGGGTCATATGATAGTTCTATTTTTAGTTTTTGAAGTAACCTCCATACAGTTCCTAATAGTGGCTGTATCTATTTGCATTCCCACGAACAGCGCAAGAGGGTTCCCTTTTCTCCACACCCTCTCCAGCATTTATTGTTTGTAGATTTTTTGAGGATGGTCAGTCTGACTGGTGTGAGGTGATACCTCATTGTAGTTTTGATTTGCATTTCTCTAATGACTAGTGATGTTGAGCATTCTTTCATCTGTTTGTTGGCTAGCTATATATCTTCTTTGGAGAAATGTCTATTTAGGTCTTCTGCCCATTTTTTGATTGGGTAGATTGTCTTTTTGAATGAGCTGCATGAGCTGGTTGTAAATTTTGGAGATGAAGCCTTTGTCGTTTGCAAATATTTACTCCCATGCTGAGGGTTATCTTTTTGTCTTGTTTATGGTTTCCTTGGTTGTGCAAAAGCTTTTAAGTTTCATTAGGTCCCATTTGTTTATTTTTGCTTTTATTTCCATTTTGCTAAGAGGTGGGTCAAAAATGATCTTGTGTGATGTATGTCATAGAGTGTTCTGCCTATGTTTTCCTCTAAGAGTTTGATAGTGTCTGGCCTTACATTTAGGTCTTTAATCCATTTTGAGTTTATTTTTGTGTATGGTGTTAGGGAGTGCTCTAATTTCATTCTTTTACATATAGCTGTCCAGTTTTCCAGCACCACTTATTGAAGAGGCTGTCTTCTCTCCATTGTATATTCTTGCCTCCTTTATCAAACATAAGGTGACTGTATGAGTGTGGGTTTATGTCTGGACTTTCTATCCTGTTCCATTGATCTATATTTCTGTTTTTGTGCCAGTATCAAACTGTCATGATTACTGTAGCTTTGTAGTATAGTCTGAAGTCTGGGAGCCTGATTCCTCCAGCTCCATTTTTCTTTCTCAAGATTGCTTTGGCTATTCAGGGTCTTTTGTGTTTCCATACAAATTGTGAATTTTTTTGTTCTAGTTCTGAGAAAAATGCCATTTGTAGTTTGATAGAGATTCCATTGAATTGTAGATTGCTTTGGGTAGTGTATTCATTTTCACAGTATTTATTCTTTCGACCCAAGAACATGGTTTATCTCTCCATCTGTTTGTATCATCTTTAATTTCTTTCATCAGTGTCTTATAGTATTCTGCATACAGGTCTTTTGCCTCCTTACATAGGTTTATTCCTAGGTATTTTATTCTTTTAGTTGCAATGGTAAATGGGAGTGTTTCCTTAATTTCTCTTCCAGATATTTCATCATACTGTATAGGAATGCAAGAGATTTCTGTGCATTAATTTTGTATCCGGCTACTTTACCAAATTCATTGATTAGCTCTAGTAGTTTTCTGGTAGCATCTTTAAGATTCTCTATGTATAGTATCATGTCATCTGCAAACAGTGACACCTTTACTTCTTTTCTGATTTGGATTACATTTATTTCTTTTTCTTCTCTGATTGCTGTGGCTAAAACTTTCAAAACTATGTCAAATGATAGTGGTGAGAGTGGACAACCTTGTCTTGCTCCTGTCTTAGAGGAAATGGTTTCAGTTTTTCACCACTGAGAATGATGTTGGCTGTGGGTTTATCATATATGGCCTTTATTATGTTGAGGTAAGTTCCCTCTATGCCTACTTTCTGCAGGGTTTTTATCATAAATGGGTGTTGAATTTTCCTGAATTGAGATGATCATATGGTTTTACTCCTTCAATTTGTTAATATGGTGTATCACATTGATTGATTTGCATATATTGAAGAATCCTTACATTTCTGGGATAAACCCCAATTGATCATGGTGTATGATCCTTTTAATGTGCTGCTGGATTCTGTTTGCTAGTATTTTGTTGAGGATTATTGCATCTATGTTCATCAGTGACATTGGCCTGTAGTTGGCCTTTCTTTGAGACATCTTTGTCTGGTTTTGGTATCAGGGTGATGGTGGCCTCATAGAATAAGTTTGGGAGTGTTCCTCCCTCTGCTACATTTTGGAAGAGTCTGAGAAGGATAGGTGTCAGCTCTTCTCTAAACGTTTGATAGAATTCACCTGTGAAGCCATCGGGTCCTGGGCATTTGTTTGTTGGAAGATTTTTAATTACAGTTTCAATTTCATTGCTTGTGATAGGTCTGTTTATATTTTCTAAATCTCCCTGTTTCAGTCTTGGAAAATTGTACCTTTCCAAGAATTTGTCCATTTTTTCATGGTTGTCCATCTTACTGGCATATAGTTGTTCGTAGTAGTCTCTTATAATCTTTTCTATTTTTGCAGTGTGAGTTGTGATTTCTCCTTTTCCATTTCTAATTTTATTGATTTGCATCCTCTCCCTTTTTTTCTAGATGACTCTGGCTAAGAGTTTATCAATTTTGTTGTTTATCAGTCTTCTCAAAGAACCAGCTTTTAGTTTTATTTATCTTTGCTATTGTTTTCTTTGTTTCTGTTTCATTTATTTCTGCTCTGATCTTTATTTCTTTCTTTCTTTTTACTGACTTTGGGTTTTCTTGGTTCTTCTTTCTCTAATTGCTTTAGGTGTAAGTTTAGGTTGTGTATTTGAGATTTTTGCTAAAGTTCCTTTAGCATTTGTTGTAAAGCTGGTTTGGCGGTGCTGAATTCTCTTAACTTTTGCTTGTCTGTAAATGTTTTAATTTCTCCTTCAAATCCGAGTGAGATCCTTGGTGGGTAGAGTAATCTTGGTTGTAGGTTTTTCCCTTTCATCACTTTAAATATGTCCTGAGACTCCCTTCTGGCTTGCAGAGTTTCTGCTGAAAGATCAGCTGTTAACCTTATGGGGATTACTTTGCATGTTATTTGTTGCTTTTCCCTTGCTGATTTTAATATTTTTTCTTTGTATTTAGTTTTTTAAAGTTTGATTAATATGTGTCTTGCCATGTTTCTCCTTGGAATTATCCTGCATTGGACTCTGCACTTCCTGGACTGGACTTGATTGACTATTTCCTTTCCCATATTAGGGAAGTTTTCAACTATAATCTCTTCAAATATTTTCTCCATCCCTTTCTTTTTCTCTTCTTCTTCTGGCTCCCCTATAATTCGAATGTTGGTGCATTTAATCTTGTCCCAGAGGTCTCTAAGACTGTTCCTAATTCTTTTCATTCTTTTTTCTTTATTCTGCTCTGTGGTAGTTATTTCTACTATTTTATCTTCAAGGTCACTTATCTGTTCTTCTGTCTCAGTTATTCTGCTATTGATTCCTTCTAGAGAATTTTTAATTTCATTTATTGTGTTATTCATCATTGTTTGTTTGCTCTTAATTCTTCTAGGTCCTTGTTAAATGTTTCTTGTATTTTCTCCATTCTATTTCCAAGATATTGGATCATCTTTACTATCATTACTCTGAATTCATTTTCAGGTAGACTGCCTATTTCTTGTTCATTTGTTTGCTTTGGTCGTTTTTTACCTTGCACCTTCATCTGCTGTATGTTTCTCTGTCTTCTCATTTTGCTTAACTTACTTGTTTGGGGTCTCCTTTTCCCAGGCTGCAGGTTCATAATTCCCATTGTTTTGTTGTCTGCCCCCAGTGGCTAAGGTATTTTCAGTGGGTTGTGTAGTCTTCTTGGTGGAGGGGACTAGTGCCTGTATTCTGGTGGATGAGGTTGGATATTGTCAATCTGGTGGGCAGGACCACGTCTGGTGGTGTGTTTTGGGGTGTCTGTGACCCTATTATTATTTTAGGCAGCCTCTCTGCTAATGGGTGGGGTTGTGTTTTTGTCTTGCTAGTTGTTAGGCATAGGGTGTCCAGCACTGTAGCTTGCTGGTCATTGAGTGGAGCTGGGTCTTAGCATTGAGTTGGTGATCTCTGGTAGAGCTTTCGCCATTTAACATTACGTGTAGCCAGGAGGTCTCTGGTGGACCAATGTACTGAACTCGGCTCTCTCACCTCAGAGGCACAACCCTGACACCCAGCCAGAGCACCAAGACACTGTCAGCCACACAGCTCAGAAGAAAGGGAGAAAAAGAAAAGAAAGAAAGAAAGAGAAGGAAGGAAGAAAGAAGTAAAAGGAAAAGTTATTAAAATATTTTTTTTAATATGTAAAAATTGTTAAAAATAAAAAAAATAAATAAAAAGTATTAAAAAATGAAAGAAAAGAGCAACCAAACCAAAAAACAAATCAAGCAATGGTAACAAGTGCTAAAAACTATACTAAAAAACAAAACAAACAAAAAAAACAGAAGCCTAGAACAAATGGTAAAACCAAACTATACAGATAAAATCACACAAAAAAAGCATACACATACACACTCAGAAAAAGAGAAAAAGGAAAAAATATATATATATGTGTATATATATATATATATTATATAAAAGATAGGAAGAGAGCAACCAAATCAAACAAATCTACCAATGATAATAAGCTCTAAATACTAAACTAAGATAAACATAAAAACAGAAGCAAATTAGATGCAGAAAGCAAACCCCAAATCTTCAAGTTGTTCCCAAAGTCCACCACCTGAATTTTGGGATAATTCGTTGTCTATTCTGGTATTTCACAGGTAAAAGGTACATCAATTTGATTGTGGAGGTTTAATCTGCTGCTCCAGAGACTGCTGGGAGAAATTTCCCTTTCTCTTCTTTGTTCACACAGCTCCTGGGGTTCAGCTTTGGATTGTCCCCGCTTCTGCATGTAGGTCGCCTGAGGGTGTCTGTTCCCACCCAGACCAGACGGGGTTAAAGGAGCAGCTGATTAGGGGCCTCTGGCTCACTCAGTCTTCGGGGAGGGAGGGGTACGGAATGCAGGGCGAGCTTGCGGCAGCAGAGTCATGATATTGCAATAGCCTGAGGTGTGCCGCATGTTCTCCCAGGGAAGTTGTCCCTGGATCACGGGACCCTGGCAGTAGCGTGTTTCACAGGCTCCCAAGAGGGGAGGTGTGGATAGTGACCTGTGCTTGCACACAGGCTTCTTGGTGGCTGCAGATGCAGCCTTAGCGTTTCATGCCCGTCTCTGGTCTCTGGTATCCGCAGTAGTAGTCGCGGCTTGTGCGCTTCTCTGGAGCTTGTTTAGGTGGTGCTCTGTATCCCCTCTCCTCGCAAACCCCTAAACAATGGTCTCTTGCCTCTTAGGCAGGTCCAGACTTTTACTGGACTCCCTCCCTGCTAGCTGTGGCACGCTAGCCCCCTTCAGGCTGTGTTCATGCAGCCAACCCCAGTCCTCTCCCTGGGATCTGACCTCCGAAGCCTGAGCCTCAGCTCCGAGCCCCCACCCATCCCAGGCAGCCAGTGAACAGAGAAGCTTCTCGGGCTGGTGAGTGATGGTTGGCACCGATCCTCTGTGCAGGAATCTCTGTGCTGTGCCCTCTGCACCCCTGTTGCTGTATTCTCCTCCATGGCTCCAAAGCTTCCCCCCCACCCACTCCCATCTCCACAAGTGAAGGGTCTTCCTAGTGTGTGGAAACTTTTCCTCCTTCACAGCTCCCTCCCAGAGGTGCAGGTTCTGTCCCTATTCTATTGTCTCTGTTTTTTCTTTTTTCTTTTGCCCTACCCAGTTACGTTGGGAGTTTCTTGCCTTTTGGGAAGTCTGAGGTCTTCTGCCAGTGTTCAGTAGGTGTTCTGTAGGAGTTGTTCCACTTGTAGATGTATTTCTGATGTATTTGTGGAGAGGAAGGTGATCTCCATGTCTTACTCCTCTGCCATCTTGAAGGTCTCCCCTGTATATCTTTTTTAATGAATTTAACACTACATGTTTTCAAGGGATGGTGAAAAACCCCTCCCCCTCCCTACTTGTTTCTTCTTTCTGACTATTCTGTTTTTCAAGTTGCTTCGTGTAGCATTTACTGCATATATCTGAACTGCGATTTGGGCTCTTACATGGTTGGCTTCCACGTTTTATAAATGTCTCACTCATTTTCTCCTCCTACCTTTACAACCATTTTAAAGCTCTTATTGGTGGGTAAGTAATGATGAAAGGCACAAGCAAGTGACCTCTTGTATATTTCTGGAGAAGTAATTAGTGAGATCCTCCAGAGACATGGGTGATATATTACAGCTTGTAGGTGGTTTGGCACTGAGGATATTACTCCACCTACACAACTCTAATCAACTTACATATTTTAAAGCAGAGGTAAGACAACAACAGCAGATGGAAGGAAATGTGTTTATAAACAATATATGTGTATTTTCAGGGCTGACACAGAATTTATAGACATTCATCACATACTTAATGTCACACTGACAACTGATGGTGGAAGTAGATAAATTTCAGTAAACCCTTTAATGTATATTTCAACAAACACTGATAAGGAACTCTGAGCTTAGATTTCACAATAAGAAAAAAACAAACAATGCAAACTAAGCAAACTTACTCTTTACCTTCCCCTAAGGGTAGTCAGGCTTAACATTATCTCCAGAGACATTTACTGTGACATAAGTGTGACCAGAAAACTGAATTGCAGAGCAGTGTATTACTTAGAACAGTAAAGGTAGCAGCACTTATTTCCATGCAAATGTTCCATTTCCTGTTGACAATGTCAAGCTAAATATTTAATTGATCTCATTAAACATATTCAGGTATTTTTACATCACAGGTTGTGAATTTAAAATGAGACTATATTGATTAAGATAAGGCACTGGAATAAAAATTCTTCTAGCCCTGTCATGAGCTCTCATAAATATCTTGGTTGAAACCATTTAGCATTTCCATATCTATAGTTCCAGACCAAGTTCCAAATTGTTAATCAGGAATTATGGACCTCATGTCTGGCCTGGGTAGGGAACAGATATTGAGCTCCTATTCCAAAGAAATGTATTTTTTAATCCTATAATGGGAATGAATGGGATGTTAATCCACTCTACCACACCATCTTCCTATCAACTTTCTGGTCTCTAAAGAGTAAATGCAAATACCTATCTTGCATTCCACCAGTACCCATTCAAAGCCTGACTGACATCACTAATTGGTCATATCACTCTTGGCTTTTCAGCTGAGATGTGGTGTCAGAATCCTTGTCAAATAGTTCTTTAAGAAGCCAGTCTTAATAGTTCAGAATCACCTCCTGCGATGGAACGTATTTCATCATTGCCATTTCAACTCTGAACAGGCATACTGGCTTCCTAGCTCCTTATAGACTGTTTTTAGTTTCCCCCCATACATAAAAAAAGCTCATATAGATGCTTCCTTGATTTCTTGATAATACTAAACATATTCCTGTCTTTTTCTCTAGCAGAGGATAGAGTCTAGGCTATCTGTGCTTTGAGTACCATCTTATTTCTCATTCCAGATTATTAGTACCAAAAAAGTAGCAACATAAAACAGAAAAGCAAAGAAAAGCTAGTGTTAGGGCTTCCCTGGTGGCACAGTGGTTGGGAGTCCGCCTGCCGATGCGGGGGGCGCGGGTTCGTGCCCCGGTCCGGGAGGATCCCGAGTGCAGCGGAGCGGCTGGGCCCGTGGGCCATGGCCGCTGGACCTGCGCGTCCGGAGCCTGTGCTCCGCAACGGGAGAGGCCACAACAGTGAGAGGCCCGCGTACCGGAAAAAAAAAAAAAAAAAAAAGGGCCTTCCAGCCAGAGAGAATAACATGTGTCAAATCCTTGAGGCAAGAAGCTATATGGCAATTTTGAAGAACTGAGTGTAAATAAAAAGCAGACTGAGGAGCAGATCCCAGTAAATGGTGGAAGATGTTGCTAGAGAGCTAAGCAGAGCCTTGGTAGACAGTGTGGGGGCTTGTGGACCCTGCCGATGGCTGAAGCTCAAGTGTTTTAAACAAATGTATCACACCATGGTTTGTGTTTGTTTTTATTTGATATCACTCAAAGAACCAGAGTGGATATTAATAGAAAAGTTAAGAGGCTACTGCACTTGTGCAGGTATGACATGATGACAGCTTGGACAAAGGTCATGGTGATAGAGATGAAGATAAGTGGACAGATTAAAGAGATATTTAGAAAGAAAAATCAACAGTGCTATAAGATGGTGGGGGTAGAGGGAATAACTGGAAAAGTCGGGGTTAATAATGATTTGAAAATACTAGTTGCACCCTTGGATTGAGTGTTTTGCTATTTACTAAGACAGGACACACTGGGGAAAGACTAGATTTTGAGGATTTATGGTGTGGGTTTTGTATAATTGATATATCAGTGAGTTTGTCAAATAGAGTTGGCAAACAAGCAGTTGGATATACTGATCTGGATCACTGTGGGGTGAAAATGTAAATATGAGAGGCATTCACATATATCCACTCATTTTCTGATGACTTTCATAAAGATTCATTCAATTCAATTAAGACATTTTTGTCTAACTTATCATACATAGGCCCAGTTTCCCTACTACAGATTTTATATTTTGTAGAGATGCATTGTTTTCTACATTATAAGGTAGGTATGGAGGTGATAGGAGTGGGGGAAGATTTACTGACATGCATTGAGCAAATACTATTGCCAAGTACTGGACTAGGTACTTACATACATTACTTCATTCAATCAATCTCATACGCTGGGGACTATGCACCATTACAAAGGGGAGAAAACTGAGGTTCAGAGAAATTGAAAGAACTAAATCAAGATCCTTCAGCAACTAGAGTGTGATTCTGAGCGCCCGTGTTCTTTCCACTGTGAAATGTTCTTTCTCATGAGTTTCAAAAAAAGTAAATGATTGTATGATAGCATGTATGATATCCAAATGCAGTGTTTCTGATATTATCTTTTTTCTTTCACTTAGAGTATGATTTAATGTTGAATAATATTTTAAGTAAATTTGCTACTAGATAATATTTATCAGAGAGTCAATTAAAAGTAGTTGTTCAACAAAATTTTATTGAACACTGACTATATGCTAAAGTATGGTATTACTAGTGCTATGCGAATACAAAAAGTGGTACCGCATACCTTTAGTTTATTCCTCATCTAGTAGGAAAGGCAGGGAAATATGATCATGATATTTATTAACGGCTACCTATGTGCCAAACATTGTGTTAATTATTTTATATGGTTTCTCTCAAGCCATATTATATGATTGTGAGCTAAGTAGGTAATATGTTTTCTGTGTTACAGATGAGGAAAATTAGGTTCAAGTCCATCCAGTAATTAGTAGAGCTAAGTTTTGTATTGAGTTCTGTCGGGGCCTATATCTCAAATTTATGATTAGATTATTCTCTCTCGCGCACGCACTCTCTCTCAGATTAATAGTTGAACAGATTGTGTAATGTGTTATACTAGTTTCCTGTATCATGTAAAATGGGAAAACAAAAGAAGGAATAGTCATGCTAATGATACTTTCTAGAAAGACAGAAAATACTGAGTTTTGTTTTTAAAAATGATTTAAAGTGTACTTTTATTAAGAGAAGAAAAATGTATATATTTACTAAATGTTAACAATAAAATCTTATACATTTTTCCACGAGATTGAGAATTGAAACCCGTTGTAGGGAAATAGTGCATTTTAAAAGTCTTTATTAGTTCAGAACTTAAGGCAGTTTCTTATATGAGGACCACGATTTATTTTACAGGCTTTGTGCCATTTTCTAATTTAACTTAGTCTTACAGATTTTAGAACTATTTTATTTTTATTTTCCCTTGAAATTAGATATCATCAAAGCACATATCAAATTTTTAAATAATTTTCCTCCTATTTATTGGGGGTCAATTTGAAAGATATTTCAATTTAAATAGCATACGCTGAAGTTTAACTATTGCTTTGTTTGGACTGTCAGTGAAAAAAAAAAAGCTCTCTTTATATATAGGTGGATCACCTGACTACAGTGAATATTTATTTCTGAAATAGAAAGGAAAATATTAGTAAAGGAGGCCGAGATTCTTAAACAGCTTACAGATATGGCTTTCATATTTTAAACATTCAACATTAATGCTTCATGAAATCTAGCATGTTTATACTATTTAATCAGAGTCTGAAGCGAAGGGGAGCTTCTAGTTGCCCTTAATTGTCTTTAGAGCCAAAAGAACATATATTTGGAAAAGAAAAAAAAAACAACCTTCACAAATAAAGCTTTCTACTTTTTTCTAATATTTTGAATCACATGGTTAAATGTGTGGATATGTCACATTATTTAAAACAATTTCACATTACGAAAACAAACTGCTTCTGTACATTGTATGTTTGTGCTTTGGTATCCTACTAGGTACCAGATGCCATGCTTACTTACAAAGATGGTGTCATGCAATCTGTTTTCAAGAAGCTCACAACCTCTTGAGGGAGGGAGACAGACAAAACAAATACTCTAATGTTGAAAGTTAAACAAATAGTGACACACATGACCTAGTTCTGTATGATATAAGAAAAGCAAAGAATTTAAAAGTAAAGGGAGGGAGAATAGTAGAGAGAAAAAGGGGACAAGGAAGGAAGTGAGATAAGGACAGTGGAGAGGGGAAGGAACATAATAAGGAAGATGAGGAAAGAGAGATCTACAGAAGCACAGAGTGTTAGTCCTATCCCTACCTTCTCAAAATAATTTGTGAAGGTCACTCATGGTCATGTCTGTTTGTGTATCTATGTGTAAGTGTCTTTGGGGTGTATATACAGAAGTTATATTAACAGGTTTAATATATATTCATGCCTAATCTAAATACCACTGGCTTGTTTCCCAAAATGACTGCATCAGTTTACAACCGCAGCAGCAGCAAATGCAACAACAAAAAAGTGCATATTTCCCCATTCTCATCAGCACTTGCTATTTTATTATGATTTTAATTTTATTGCTCTTATTTCTTGTGCAGTGAGTAGCTTTTCAGATACATATTAATCCCTTTTATTTTCCTTTGCTCAATTGCCTACTCACATTTTTTCTAAATGTTCTGTCTTATGTATGAATTCTTGGTCAGTTATATATTTGCAATGTTTTTTTCTTAATGTGTACCCACTCAGTCTTTTAAAACTCTATCTATGATAGATTTTACTTTATAATTTTAATTGCTATATATTTTATTCTCAACATTTTATTTATTGTTATAGTTTCTTTTTCCTTGATCTTTAAAAATCAAATCCTATATTTCTTTTACTGTATACAACAATTCCAATATCTCATGTCCTCAGTGGACTCCAAACCCATTGTTTTTTTTATATTTAAGGTGGCTTGTTGCTTCATGTCCTTGGGAGTCTGGGTGTGGAGTTCATTGTGACATCTTAACCTGTAGGAATCCTATAGACCTAAGGAGACCCTTTGCTCCAGAGAGGATTTTTCATCTGATTCTTTTCCATGATGATTCTGCAATTACCACAAAATGCAAAAATGTGGGAGTATAGATGTTAATTTATTCATATTTTGGATATTTTCAAAACTGAATTTACTCTGATCATTTTAAGTGGAAATAAAATTTCTGGGGGCAGTCCAAACATTTCTGGGAAAGGCTTGAAGCTTTTTGAGAGTTTTCTGAAAGACATAAATAGAGAACATCAACTAAAATGTGCTATAATCCAAGTATTTTAAGGTCTTCTAAGAACTGGTTCTCGTGGAAACCAGGCAGTATTGTGGGGAAAAAAATGCTACCTATCAAAAAGGTTTGCTTGATCCTTGGGGTAATGTTTTCTAAATTCTATGTTATTCTTAATGCTAATTTGGTGGTATTTTCTGTCATTTTAGAATCTTTTTTTAAAAAGTGAGATTGATGCAATACAAAGATATTGAATTCCTACATTTATTTTGAAGTCTTTCAGAAATTGCAATTTAGAATTTAAAAAACAATGTCGGTAATAAGAGACTAATAATGATACAAGGGCCCACGGAAATAAAAAGCTAAAAGAGGATTGTAAGCATGTGTTTTTCTCTTTTGTACCATTTGTGATCCTTGTGACTTCAAGTGTCATATGTATATTTTGGGAGATTTGCTTGGATTGGTGTTAGAATATCTTTTCTTTTTCAGAGTGTTCATGTCCAAGTGACACTGAAAGGAAAATCATGAAAAAGATAGCAGACAGACAGAGGATCAGTGCCGACCAGCACTCACCAGCCTGAGAGGCTTGACTGCCCACCCACCAGCTGGGACAGGTTGGGGCTGGGAGTTGAGGCTCAGGCTTCAGAGGTCAGATCCCAGGGAAAGGACTGGGGTTGGCTGTGTGAACACAACCTGAAGGGGGCTAGTGCACCACAGCTAACATGGAGGGAGTCCAAGAAAAAGTCTGGACCTGCCTAAGAGGCAAGAGAAAATTGTTTAGGAGTGCACGAGGAGAGGGGATTCAGAGCACTGCCTAAACAAGAGCCAGAGGAGGGCGCGAGCTGTGGCTATCAGCGTGGACACCAGAGACAGGCATGAAACGCTAAGGCTGCAGCTGCAGTCACCAAGAAGCCTGTGTGCAAGCACAGGTCACTATCCACACCTCCTCTCCCGGGAGCCTGTGAAGCATGCCTCTGCCAGGGTCCCGTGATCCAGGGACAACTTCCCCGGGAGAACACAAGGTGCACCTCAGGCTGGCGCAGCATATGCCAGCCTCTGCCACCGCAGGCTTGCTCCAAACTCTGTACCCTTCCCTCCCCAGGGTCTGAGTGAGCCAGAGCTACCAAATCAGCTGCTCCTTTAACATCATCCTGTCTGGGTAGGAACAGACGCCCTCAGGCGACCTACACACAGAGGCAGGGCCAATCCAAAGCTGAACACCAGGAGCTGTGTGAACAAAGAAGAGAAAGGGAAATTTCTCCCAGCAGCCTCAGGAGCAGTGGGTTAAATCTCCACAATCAAATTGGTGTACCCTTCATCCGTGGAATACCTGAATAGACAATGATTCATCCCAAAATTGAGTTGCTGGACTTTAGGAGCAGCTGTAGATTTGGGGTTTGCTTTCTGCATCTAATTTGCTTCTGTTTTTATGTTTATCTTAGTTTAGTATTTAGAGCTTATTATCATTGGTAGATTTGTTTACTGATTTGGTTGCTCTCTTCCTTTTTTTTTTTTATATATAGATATATATATATATATCCTTTTTCTCTTTTTCTGAGTCTGTATGTGTATGCTTTTTTCTGTGATTTTTTCTGTATAGCTTTGGTTTTACCATTTGTCCTAGGGTTCTGTCTGTCCATTTGTGTTTTTTTTAATTTTTTTTTTTAGTATAGTTTTTAGCACTTATCATTGGTGGATTTGTTTTTTGGTTTGGTTGCTCTCTTCTTTATTACTTTTTTAAAATTACTTTTAATTTTTTTTACTTTTAATATTTTTAAAATATTTTTTTATTTTAATAACTTTCTTTCCCTTCTTTTTCTTTCTTTCTTTCTTTCTTTCTTTCTCCTTCCTTCCTTCCTCCCTCCCTCCCTCCCTCCCTCCCTCCCTTCCTTCCTTCCTTCCTTCCTTCCTTCCTTTCTTCCACTTTTTCTCCTTTTTCTTCTGACTGTGTGGCTGACAGGGTCTTGGTGCTCTGGCTGGGTGTCAGGCTTGTGCTTCTGAGGTGGGAAAGCCGATTTCAGGACATTGGTCAATCAGAGACCTCTTGGCTCCACATAATATCAAAGGGCAAAAGGTCTACCAGAGATCACCAACTCAAGGCTAAGACCCAGCTCCACTCAACGACAAGCAAGCTACAGTGCGGGACACCCTATACCAAACAACTAGCAAGACAGGAACACAACCCCACCCATTAGGAGAGAAGGTGCCTAAAATCATAAGGTCACAGACACCCCAAAACATACCACTGGATGCGGTCCTGCCCACCAGATTGACAGTATCCAGCCTCATCCACCGGAACACAAGCACTAGTCCTCTCTGTGAGGAAGCCTACACAACCCACTGAAACAACCTTAGCCACTGGGGGCAGACACCAAAAACAACAGGAATTACAAACCTGCAGGCTGCGAAAAGGAGACCCCAAACACAGTAAGTTAAGCAAAATGAGAAGACAGAGAAACATACAGCAGACGAAGGTGCAAGGTAAAAACCCAGCAGACCAAACAAATGAAGAGGAAATAGGCAGTCTATCTGAAAAAGAATTCAGAGTAATAATAGTAAAGATGATCCAAAATCTTGGAAATAGAATGGAGAAAATACAAGAAATGTTTAACAAGGACCTAGAGGAATTAACAGCAAACAAACAATGATGAATAACACAATAAATGAAATTAAAAATTCTCTACAAGGAATCAATAGCAGAATAACTGAGACAGAAGAACAGATAAGTGACCTTGAAGATAAAATAGTAGAAATAACTACCACAGAGCAGAATAAAGAAAAAAGAATGAAAAGAATTAAAGACAGTCTTAGAGACCTCTAGGACAACATTAAATGCACCAACATTTGAATTATAGGGGTCCCAGAAGGGGTCCCAGAAGAAGAAGAGAAAAAGAAAGGGACAGAGAAAATATTTGAAGAGATTATAGTTGAAAACTTCCCTAATATGGGAAAGGAAATAGTCAATCAAGTCTAGGAAGTGCAGTGTCCAATACAGGATAATTCCAAGGAGAAACATGGCAAGACACATATTAATCAAACTTTAAAAAACTAAATACAAAGAAAAAATATTAAAGTCAGCAAGGGAAAAGCAACAAATAACATGCAAAGTAATCCCCATAAGGTTAACAGCTGATTTTTCAGCAGAAACTCTGCAAGCCAGAAGGGAGTCTCAGGACATATTTAAAGTGATGAAAGGGAAAAACCTACAACCAAGATTACTCTATCCAGCAAGGATCTCACTCGGATTTGAAGGAGAAATTAAAACATTTACAGACAAGCAAAAGTTAAGAGAATTCAGCACCACCAAACCAGCTTTACAACAAATGCTAAAGGAACTTCTCTATGCAGGACACACAAGAGAAGGAAAAGACCTACCATAAAAAACCCAAAACAATTAAGAAAATGGTAATAAGAACATACATATGGATAGCTACCTGAAATGTAAATGGATTACATGCTCCAACCAAAAGACACAGACTGGATGAATGGATACAAAAACAAGACTCATATATATGCTGTCTACAAGGGACCCACTTCAGACCTAGGGACACATACTGACTGCAAGTGAGGGAATGGAAAAAGATATTCCATGCAAATGGAAATGAAAAGAAAGCTGGAGTAGCAGTTCTCATATCAGACAAAATGGACTTTAAAATAAAGACTATTACAAGTGATAAAGAAGGACACTACATAATGATCAAGGGATCAATCCAAGACAAGATATAACAATTGTAAATATTTATGTACCCAACACAGAGCACCACAATATATAAGGCAAATGCTAACAGCCATAAAAGGGGAAATCGACAGTAACACAGTCAAAGTAAGGGACTTTAACACTCCACTTTCACCAATGGACAGATCATCCAAAATGAAAATAAATAAGGAAACACGAGTTTTAAACAAGATGGACTTTATTGATATTGATAGGGCAATCCATCCCAAAACAATAGATTACACTTTCTTCTCACGTGCTCATGAACATTCTCCAGGGTATGTCATATCTTGGTTCACAAATCAAACCTTGGTAAATTTAAGAAAAGTGAAATCGTATGAAGTATCTTTCTTGACCACAATGCTATGAGACTAGATATCAATTACAGGAAAAAAAACTGTAAAAAATACAAACTCATGGAGGCTAAGCAATACACCACTAAATAATGAAGAGATCACTGAGGAAATCAAAAAATATCTAGAAACAAATGACAATGAAAACACGACAATCCAGCAGCTTTAAGAGGGAAGTTCATAGCAATACAATCCTACCTCAAGAAACGTGAAACATCTCAAATAAAGAACCTAATCTTACACCTCAAGCAATTAGAGAAAGAGGAACAAAAAAACCCCAAAGTTACCAGAAGGGAAGAAATCATGAAGATCAGATCAGAAAAAAAAAAAAATAAGAAATGCAGGAAACAAGAGCAGAGATAAATAAAACTAAAAGCAGGTTCTTTGAGAAGATAAACAAAATTGATAAACCACTAGCCAGACTCATCAAAAAAAAGGGAGAAGGGGCTTCCCTGGTGGCGCAGTTGTTGATAGTCCGCCTGCCGATGCAGGGGACATGGGTTCGTGCCCCGGTCCGGGAGGATCCCGCGTGCCGCAGAGCGGCTGGGCCCATGAGCCATGGCCGCTGGGCCTGCGCTCCGCAACGGGAGAGGCCACAACAGTGGGAGGCCCGCGTACCGCAAAAAAAAAAAAAAAAAAAGGGGAGAAGACTCAAATCAAGAGAATTAGAGATGAAAAAGGAGAAGTAACAACTGACACTGCAGAAGTACAAAGGATCATGCGAGATAACTAAAAGCAACTATATGCCAATAAAATGGACAACCAGGAAAAAATGGACATATTCTTCAATAAAATGGACAACCAGGAAAAAATGGACATATTCTTAGAAAAGCACAACCTTCTGAGATGAACCAGGAAGAAGTAGAAAATACAAACACACCAATCACCAGGACTGAAACTGAGACTGTGATTAAAAATCTTCTAACAGAAAAAAGCCCAGGACCAGACAGCTTCATAGGCGAATTCTATCAAACATTTAGAGAAGAGCTAACACTTATCCTTCTCAGACTCTTCCAAAATATAGCAGAGGGAGGAACATTCCCAAACTCATTCTACGAGGCCACCATCACCCTGATACCAAAACCAGACAAAGATGTCACAAAGAAAGACAACTACAGGCCAATATCACTGATGAACATAGATGCTATTTTGTTAATCCTCAACAAAATACTAGGAAACAGAATCCAGCAGCACATTAAAAGGATCATACAGCATGATCAAGTGGGGTTTATCCCAGGAATGCAAGGATTCTTCAATATATGCAAATCAATGTGATAAACCATATTAACAAATTGAAGGAGAAAAAACATATGATCATCTCAATAGATGCAGAAAAAGCATTCAACAAAATTCAACACCCATTTATGATAAAAAACCCTGCAGAAAGTAGGCATAGAGGGAACTTCCCTCAACATAATAAAGACCATATATGACAAACCCACAGCCAACATTATTCTCAATGGTGAAAAACTGAAACCATTTCCTCTAAGATCAGGAACATGACAAGGTTGTCCACTCTCACCACTATCATTCAACATAGTATTGGAAGTTTTAGCCACAGCAATCAGAGAAGAATAAGAAGTAAAAGGAATCCAAATCAGAAAAGCAGAAGTAAAGCTGCCAGCATTTGTAGATGACATGATATTATACATAGAGAATCCTAAAGAGGCTACCAGAAAACTACTAGAGCTAATCAATGAATTTGGTAAAGTAGCAGGATATAAAATTAATGCACATAAATCTCTTGCATTCCTGTACAGTAAGGATAAAAAATCTGAAAGAGAAATTAAGGAAACACTCCCATTTACCACTGCAACAAAAAGAATAAAATACCTAGGAATAAACCTACCTAAGGGGACAAAAGACCTGTACACAGAAAACTATAAGACACTGATGTAAGCAATTAAAGATGAAACAAACAGATGGAGAGATATACCATGTTCTAGGATTGGAAGAATCAACATTGTGAAAATGAATATACTATTCAAAGCAATCTACAGATTCCGTGTAATTTCTATCAAACTACCAATGGCATTTTTCACAGAACTAGAACAAAAAAATTCACAATTAGTATGGAAACACAAAAGACCCTGAATAGCCAAGGCAATCATGAGAAAGAAAAACAGAGCTGGAGGAATCAGGCTCCTGGACTTCAGACTATACTACAAAGCTACAGTAATCAAGACATTATGGTACTGGCACAAAAACAGAAATACAGATCAATGGAACAGGATAGAAAACCTAGAGGTAAACCCACACACATATGATTACGTTATTTTTGATAAAGGAAGCAAGAATATACAGTGGAGCAAAGACAGCCTCTTCAATAAGTGGTGCTGGGATAACTGGACAGGTACATGTAAAAGAATGAAATTAGAACACTCCCTAACACCATACACAAAAATAAACTCAAAATGGATTAAAGACCTAAATGTAAGGGCAGACACTATCAAACTCTTAGAGGAAAACATAGGCAGAACATTCTATGACATAAATCACAGCAAGATTCTTTTTGACCCACCTCCTAGAAAAATGGAAATAAAAACAAAAATAAACAAATGGGACCTAATATCACTTAAAAGCTTTTGCACAGCAAAAGAAACCATAAACAAGATGAAAAGACAATGCCCAGAATGGAAGAAAATATTTGCAAATGTAGAAACTGACAAAGGATTAATCTCCAAAATTTACAAGCAGCTCATGCAGCTCAATGTCAAAAAAACAAATAACCCAATCCAAAAATGGGCAGAAGACCTAAATAGACATTTCTCCAAGAAGATATACAGATTGGCAAGAAACACATGAAAGGATGCTCAGTATCACTAATCATTAGAGAAATGCGAATGAAAACTACAATGAAATATCACCTCACACCAGTCAGACTGGCCATCCTCAAATATCTAGAAACAATGAATGCTGGAGAGAGTGTGGAGAAAGGGACCCTCTTGCACTGTTGGTGGGAATGTAAAATGATACAGCCACTATGGAGAACATTATGGAGGTTCCTTGAAAAACTAAAAATACAACTACCATATGACCCAGCAATCCTACTACTGGGCATATACCCTGAGAAAACCATAATTCAAAAAAGGTCATGTACCACAATGTTCGTTGCAGCTCTATTTACAATAGCCAGGACATGGAATCAACTTAAATGTCCATCGATAGATGAATAGATAAAGAAGATGTGGCACATATATACAATGGAATATTCCTCAGCCATTAAAAAAAAAAAAAAAACGAATTTGAGTTATTTGTAGTGAGGTGGATGGACCTAGAGTCTGTACTACAGAATGAAGTAAGTCAGAAAGAGAAAAACAAATATTGTATGCTAACACATATATATGGAATCTAAAGAAAAAAATGATTCTGAAGAACTTAGGAGCAGGATAGGAATAGATGCAGATGTAGAGAATGGACTTGAGGACACGAGGAAGGGGAAGGGGAAGCTGGGACAAAGTGAGAGAGTGGCATGGACATATATACATTACCAAATGTAAAATAGATAGCCAGTGGGAAGCAGCCGCATAGCACAGGGAGATCAGCTCAGTGCTTTGTGACCACCTGGAGGGGTGGGATAGGGAGGGTGGGAGGGAGATGCAAGAGGGAGGAGATATGGGGATATATGTATATGTATAGCTGATTCACTTTGTTATAAAGCAGAAACTAACACACCATTGTAAAGCGGTTATCCTCCAATAAAGATGTTAAAAAAGAAAAAAGATATACATCTTAGATTTCTATAATCATTTGTAAGCTTTGTGGCAAACTCTTAGCTCTCTACTGTGTTTTAAAATGATTCTTTATATTCTTTATACAAAGATTGTAAAATTCTTTCAATATAATACTGTAAGTGCTGTTTCCTGCTTTGAATTGGAATGGGGAACAAAATTGAGGTTATCCATTCTTGGTTTTCAAGGCCCAGAAATTTGCCAGATGCTGAAACCACCAGGGTCAAGCAATCCAGCTGCCTTCCGACTTATGGTTTTCATCCATCTGTAGTGGCTCTAGAATCTTTCTCCCCACCGCTAGGCAAAGCTCATTACAGAGTCTGGAATCGACCCCTAACCAAATGGTTCAAAGGTGACTTTTCTCAACTTTTCAGGTATGTGTGGGAAGGTTTCTCAGGGGGGTGCGGGTGGAGGTGGGAATCATATCACTGTTTTATTGAGAGAGAAGTGGGAGGAATTGAGATCAATGCCATACTGAGGAATCAAGATATTAAACATAGTAAAGGGCATTTCCCTTTTCATGCTTAAGAAATTAATTTGCTCCTAAAAAAATAAGACTTAATCTTCATTTGAGGTTAGAAAATCAAGGCACACAGATAAAAACTTTTTTTATCTTAATAAGTCTAAACATATATTAAAAAATAATTTCCAGGACTCAGATTTAGCTTCATAGTTATGTGACAGTGCATTTTCCCTCTGGTTCTCATATTTGAGAACTGACACATATCTAGCTTACTTATGCTTCTATAAGCACAATTTCATGTGTTTTCAAAAAGCATAATAATATATCCAGTCACTCTTTCTGAAGATGAAGGAACGAGCAGGATTTTTTTGCCATCCATTCTGGACCTCAATATATCACCAGCTCCTTCAGATCCTTTCAGCAACTGCTTTAAGATCTGATATGCTATGCATCAACCAGGGACTCCCCTTTGGCATGATGAGTTTTCTGTCATTCTCAATAACCCAATGTTTACCAACATCATACTTATTAACAAGCACCTACTAGATTCCAAAAGACATGTAAGGCCAAACAATCTGGTAGCTTAAAATTATCCTAAAACAAATCTAGCAGAGAATATGAAGGAGCCTGATGAACTGCCAGTCTGATTTACTCAATTTTAGATTCAAGATTAGCAAAGAGCTACCTCAATCTCAAGAGATAGCTAACTGGCAAATGCATGGTCATTATTCCTTACCATGTTAATTGGTTGTCTTCCAAAGGTTTAATGTTTCTTCCAAACTAACTCTCTGTTAGGTAAACAAGATCATATATGAAAAAAAAAATTCTGTGAAAAGAAAAATGAAAGGGCATTTTTAAGATACTTATGAAAGGCAAGGGCAAGTTTATATTATGATAATTTCAAAGAACTGGGTAAACAATAGCATAATTAATTTTCTTTCTTATCATAATTCATATAGTTTTAGCAAAGAATTGTCACATAAAATCAAATCTTAGAAATAAACAGCGTAAGAATGAGTATCTCTCAATATATAGATGTTTTGTAAATAGATTTAGATAAATTTGTCATATTCATATGACTAAATAACTGAACCTAGGTATTCTAGGTCTTGTACTTTATACAACATCTGAGAATATTTTTATTTTTCTATCTCACATAAATTTAAACAGTAATGCTATTTGTTCAAGTATAAATTCATATACTAATGGTATAAAATTTAATTGTTTTTATTGTTGAAATTATAATCAACTATGTAAGATTGTCATCCATATCTCAGCCTAACTTTGAAGTGGGTGACTATATTCAGTATTATCTTGATCGTAAAGTTTTGGTGAGAGAAGAACAAAACCCAAACTTTCTTTGAAAACAAGTTAACATGAACTTATAGGGGAAGGAAATCTTAAATTTCTAAGCACTAGAAGTTAAGAGCACTTTGAAGAGTTTTACGTGGCTTTCATAAAGCAAATTTCCTGTCCTACACTTACCCTGCTGAAAACTGACAGAGAAGCCACAGGTGGAAAGAAGGTACTCCATTAGTCCACTGTAATTTCCCTTGTACGAATTAATACGAGGTGGACTCAGAAATATCTCTTGGTTTGCCTTCCTGTGGGGTGCCCATGTGAGTATGTGCAGACTCTCTCCGTAAGTAATTGGGTGACAAGCTTAAAGGCACGGCAGACTAAGGAAATAAGCTCTAAAGAGTGATTTCCCACGTAAGAAAGTCACTCTTGTCTCTCTCTTTAGTTTCAGGTTTGGCTTTGTTTTGTTTCCTTTTTTCTTTTAAACAACCACAACCCAGGAGCCCTGCCTAAGGGTATATATTGTAAACCAAACTGTATGGATCACTGAGTTTTCAGCCCCTGGCTTCCATGGCTTTCTCATCCAGGATGCTAGTATTTATGCGAGTAACTAACAAGACAAGAGCAAGATATGCTGCTTCTCCCGTCCTTCCTTTGGAGGGAGAAAAAAAAAAAAAAAGAAAGGAAAATCTGAAAGCTGTAATTTATTAGTAAAAATTGCCAAGAAAATCAATCCATTTGATGACATCATCCTCCCCCACTCCCAAGGCTGCACTATCATCTCGGAGCTTAGCGTGTGCTGTCTGTTTCAGAAAAGGGGTAAAAAGCAAAAGACAAATGTTCAGTATATGGGTCATCACCCTACACCAAGAGGAAGCTCATGACTCAAGTGGTCAGATAACACTCTCATGCTACTGTTTGGAACAAAACCCACTAGGATGAGACTCATATCTCTGTCTCCATCTGATTTCCTGTCTTTGCAAAATTAAAAAAGGAAAGGATATCTATATACTGATAGACTGTTCCCTGGTAACATTCTTATAATTTCTACATCCTGCTTAATCATGCTATATCTGACATTGTGTTTATTCTCTTTAACTTGTTCTTGTAAGTCATCCCTGTATTTGAAGAATATTTACCCACAGAAAACAAAAATTAAATCTTTTTCTCATAAGCCAAAGAAAAGAAGTAACTCTCTATGGACCTAGGATTTGTGCTGTTTGATTTCTGCCTCAAACATCTACAATAAAATATTGAAAATACTTAGTAGAAGTTTCGGCTCATAGAAAGACCTGAAGCACAATATTCATTCTGCACAAGGGTCATTTCCTAGGGACAGAAGGAATGGAATTGTGAAACAGGACTTTCTTTACTGAGGCTGTATTCAGTGAGTAATGGGTAAACCTCTTTACTCAATTATTTATGCTCTGCATAACAAATCTGCACACAGTTATTTGGGGAGAGAAATACATCATGTTTTTAGATGCCCTCGGGTAGGAGCTACGTCTCTCTATGATGCATTTTGTAGTATACTGACAATTTTTAGGGATCTTGCATGTCAAGTTTTAATGCAATACAAGAACCCTTTCCACAACATCATTGCCAAGTAGTTGTCTAGTGTCTACCATTTATGTATTAACACATTTATTTATTTATTTTTTATTTTTATTTTATATTGTAGCATAGTTGATGTACAATATTGTTAGTTTCAGGTGTACAGCAAAGTGACTCAGTTAAACATACACATGTATCTATTCTTTTTCAAAGTCTTTTCCCATTTAGGTTATTACAGAATATTGGGATGGGGGGAGGAATAGATTGGGAGTTTGGAATTGACCAACAAGGGTCTATGGTATAGCACAGGGAACTCTGCTCAGTATTCTGTAATAACAAATATTTACTAAGAATGCTAAGTTTTAAGCAGTAAGCTAAGCACATGCAAAGATTTTTAAAAGATTTTTAAAAGATATATTATCCTTGCCCTCAATATTCTCACAGTCTAGAAGAAAAGAGACAACATGTAACCAATTATAAGAACTATGCTAAGAAAGAGGTGAAAGGTAATAATTAATTCTGAGTGGTTGGGTAATAAAAGAAATCACAGAAAAGTTAATAAGATGAAATCTTAAGAATGAGGAGATAGTCACCAGATGGGGAAGGGATAAAAGGACATTCTGAGCAAACAAACAAACAAACAAAAAACACATCTGGAAATGTGAAAATTCTGGGAATATTAAATTCATGTAGAGATATTTATTTCTTTTAGGGCTTCACTGTCTAATATGGTAGCCACTACAGATCTTCTTTCACTTATGACAGGATTATGTCCCAATAAACCAAGTGTAAATTGAAAATAACATTAGTCAAAAATGCATTAATACACCTAACCTACTGAATATCATAGCTTAGCCTAGCCTACCTTAAAAGTGCTCAGAACACTTACATTAGCTTACAGTTGGACAAAATCTAACCCAAAGCCTATTTTATAATAAAGTGTTGAATATTACACTTAATTTATTGAAAACTGTACAGAATGTGAAAAACAGAATGGTTGCATGGGTACAGATGGTTGTAAGTGTATCAGTTGTTTTCCCTTGTGATGGAGTGGCTGACTGGAAGCTGTGGCTGACTGTCACTGCACAGCATCATGAGAGTGTCATACCGCATATTGCCAGCCCAGGGAAAGATCAAAATTCACAATTTGAAGTACAGTTTCTACTGAATGCATATTGCTTTCACACCATCATAAAGTCAAAAAATGGTAAGTCAAACCATGCTAAGTCAGGAACCGTGTGTAGTACCAAATGGCTATTGAACACGATGTTAGTTCAAATCTAAATGTGCTTTAAGTGTAAAATATACACTAGATTTTTTAAAGTAATTTTTTAAAGACTATAAAATGTATTAGCAATATATTGCTGTGTAACAATTTACCCTAAAATTTAGTAGTTTAAAACACTAACATTAATTATCTCACAGTTTCTGTGGATCAGGATTTGAGAGTAATTCTTGCTCAGGAACTCTCATGAGATTACAATAAAAATGTCACTCTAGGGCTGCAGACATCTGAAGGCTTGAGTGAGGCTGGAGGATCCACTTCCCAAAGATCACTCACGTTGTTGTGGTCAGTAGACCTCAGTTTATTGCTGGCTATTGGTCAGAAACCTCAGTTCCTTGCAACATCAATCATTACCATAAATAAGAGTCCTCATAATATGGCAGCTGGCTTCTCACAGAGTGTGTGATCAAAGAGAGAGAAAGCAAGCAGGATGCTTTAATGCCTTTTATGACCTAGTCTCCAATGTCAAACACCATCATCTCTACTTTATTCTATCCATTAGAAATTATTCATTAAGTCCAGTCCACATTCAAAAGAAGAGAAATTTGGCTTCACCTCTTGAAGGAAAGAGATATGTTAAACATAGTCCATCTTTTGGCTGAAAATTATTTATATTCTTCTTACATGGAAAATATATGCACTCTTTTCCAAGGCTGCCAAAAGTCTCAGCGCATCTCAGTATCAGCTTGAAGGGCTGAATCTTGTCATCTAGATCAGGTGTAGATACAGCCTGGAAAGTGACATACCATGTGCCGTATTCTACTGGTCACACCAACCAACCCTGATACACTGTGGGAGGGGATTATACAAGGGTAATCAAAAGCCATTGATCTTCGCAGAGATAAATGAGGCAAATTCGGAAGGTGGCTACCACATTAAGTATTTAATTATTAATTTTTATATTGACTACATGATTTGTACTAGTTATACCATTTATGTATTTAATATAAATATAACTTTTAAATGTTTCCTTTAAATATAAATATAAACAAACATAAATGTATAAATGTTATATATATATATCAATAAGTATAAATTATAAAAATCTAATCAACCATTATTTTCACCTGTTTATTTTTACTTTTATTTTAATGTGGCTACTAAATAATTCAAAGTTGTATATCTGACTCATATTATATTGCTACTGGACAACACTGTCCTGGAGGATACATAAAAGAGAGAAAAATAAGATGTGAGGAAAAAAAGCAGAAGACAAATCATGCATCATCCTGAATCCCCTCTTAAGTGTTTAGATCTTCTCTAAGCAATAAAGAGACCTTGCGGTTTTGAGCAGGGAAGTGACATTATCTGAGATATGTTTCAGGGTGATTACATCTAACAGTAGGATGTTAGATGGATTACACCAGAGGAGACACTGAAGAGAGATCCAAGACAGTGAATCACACAAGGCATCAACCCAGAAGAAAAATCAGGATGAGAGAATAGAACGTTTTTGAGTCACATCCTTAGGGATCACAGTTGAAGGCTTGCAAAGGATGAGTCCACTAAAAGGGACAGTGGTGGATTCTTAAAGAAAATTTTCATTTAGAAAAATCAGTGGGTGAAGAGAAGCCAGAGAACAAAGAAGGAAGCAACCAACAAAAGTAGGAGGAGTAATAAAAGAGGATAGCAAATGGACTTTTGCTTCCTCTTTGGGGCTGTCACTGTGGATTCTAGATTTAGTTTCTGGTACTCCTGAAGGCTCTAAAGGAACAGAGAAGCACCCTAGAGCAACTGCTACACAGGTGGATTTTTTTTCCTCCACCCAGTAAACATTGCTTTTGAAACAGTACTGCTTTGTTATTCACAGGTGGTCAACTCCAGCTCAAGCAATTGGCAGAGCTCTGATGAAAATATTTTATCTTTATCTTTTGCCAGCTCCTATCTCCTATCAAACTTCTGGGAAGGAGACAGTTGTGGATAAGCAGTTTTGGTGTCATCCAGAGCTCTGGTCTAAATGTTTATGATGTGCTGCTATAAAAGAGAAAGTAAAAAGAACAGCTGGCTTTATTCAGTTGAGATTGAAAAGGCTTTTAATGAAAAGTTTAAATTACTCTTCCATCTTTAAAAAAATGCTTTGTCAGTAGCCCTACAAATGGTGAACTCAGTAGCATTTTGGATTATGTAAAATATAATTCTTTAAGTTTTAAGAAACATATTTTCCAGTAACTTTTCCCCATGTGCCAAACCTGTTTTCTGAATTTTTGTATCAATTCCATGCTATGTTAAATAAACCACCATTGTCTAAAAGGCAGAAAGTTTTTGTATAATGTTTAATGTTTAATACTGAAAGTAAATAAACCCAAAAGAGGAGGGGGAAAAAAGTAACCAGTAACATATATGGAATTTTCTAATTATTTTTCCATTTGCTACCACCTAAAATTTAAAAATATACTATGATTAAGGCTAAGTTTGTAAACAGAACCTAGAGGAAAAGGGAAGCTTCTATTCTGATGTCACTTTCTCCCTTACACTTTCTGGTAATTTGAAAAGCATAGATGCCAAGAGGATTTTTTTTTATACCCACTAGAAATTGGAACATGGTCAACAATTCTCATAAGACCTAAACAGTCTTATTCACTGCATTGTTTAGAATTGTTCAGTTGATTGTATTTGATGATTAGTGAATATTTATTTTTCCATCAATGTGAAGCTTTTTTTGATCAGGTAATTTTTATAGGTTAATTATATCCTGAAAATAAGGAAATCACAAAAGTGGCTGTCATTACAATCCCAAGAGTGACTCAGTGAAGAAAAAAATTTAAATCCATTCTTTATTCTGGATAGGTAGCAAGGAAAAAATGAACATCTCTTAAAGGCATGCAGCAATATTCCTTTTCTAACATATAGTGCCTTGCACATTGTATGTGAGTGGATAAAAATAAACTAAAAGGGAATAGAAGGAAAGGAACCCCCATGCAAGTAGAAATAAGCATAAAATCTTTATCTAGCTTTCTTCCTTGTTTCCTCTCATGCATTCAACCAATATTTATGAAATAACTACTTTATCCCAGGCATACTTGTAGATACTGGGGAATACAAAGCTTAATTATAATACAATTTCCTCTCTCAATGTGATTATATGATCCATCAGGGGAAGCAAACATTTATACAACTAACTACAATACAAAGTGATAAGTACTGTAACAACTTACATTTGTATAGCATCTAATGTGTTGCATATAATTTTCACGTTTGATTTTATTTACTCTTAAACCCATTTAGTAGGTGATTTACTATCCCTGACACCATCAGTTAATATAACAGCAAGCTGAGACCATGTTCTTTAAGGAGAACAGAAGACATGGATTGGAGTCCAGTGAAATTTCTCTTAAAAAGTATAATGGATCTTGAAAGAAAAATGAATTTTTAAGGGAAAATGGACAAGTTAGCATTTAACTCAGGAAGAAAGAACATTTCAGACAAAGTAAACACCATTAGCTATGGTGTAGAGCTATTCCCACAAATGGAAGGTTCTAGGATCAGTAATTCTGGAGTTGTGGGCAATGATGCTGGAAGGTAGACTGTAGTCTGTATGTGAGAGACTTTAGTTGTCATCCTGAATAGGTTGGCCTTTGCCCCAAAGAAGAAGGGGGCCACTGAAGAGGCACTTTATTCTTTAAGTAAAATAGTAAAACAATAGGCTTTGTGCTTTAAGAAGACAATTTGGACGTGATAGAGAATGGAATGGAGACGGGGAGAGCAGTTAGTGACAGCACAGTGGATCAATGGGAGAGAGGGGAAATTTCCAACAGAGCAATGAAAATGGGGAGAAAAGGTGTACATAGAATCAAGAAAAGAATCAGGTAAAGCCCTGAGGAGTGTTCCTCATTTTCAGCTGCCAAGAGATCCAGTACCCAGAAAGATGTGAAAGAGGCAATGAGGCCCATTGTTCTGCAAATGCTTTATAGAAAGTTTAATGAGAGAAGCTGTCCGTTGCTTGATGAGTCTACCAGAAACCATGAGTTTGTCAGGCAAAAGGTAAAATCTAACGATGAGAACAAATATTTCTTAACCTGTAAAGAAAATCCACAGCTGAATTCATTTTGCATAAGGGTATATTACAAGCCGTAATTATAACTTCATCTCACAGGGATTTTTGCATGCTGAATAGGCAAAGATGGTTTCGTCAGGTTGAAGTGGCACATCTTGCTACCAGTTGGTAGCTCTTCAAATGTGTCAGTGTTAGGAAATGTATCATTGATCCCTGTGTTCTTTGTTATGTAGGCAGCCTCTGTGCTCTTCAGCTAACAAAACAGCAATGAAGGGCAAGGTCCCAGGGTCAGTCTTCTTTCCTCAGGGAAGGAGCTGGCAGCTCACCAGGCGATCAAACACTTGGGAGTCATTTCTGCTAAGTAGCACTCTTACCCAAAGGCACTGAAAGTACTTAGGTTTTCCTTGATAATACTGAGCACTTTTGTAGCACGTTCGAATCATTAATTAGTTAATCTGAACACCATCCCTATGAGATAGGTAAGGATAATTATCCCCATTTTACAGATGAGAAAACAAACACTAAGAGGTTAAATGACTTTGACATTTAGGAAGCTGGGGAGGCAGAGCTAAAATGCAGACAATTTTCAGACCTGAAGAAATAAAATGCTCTTTTCTTCAGCGCATAACAAATGTAATTCTAATATGTTTACGCAATCCATATGATGTCATTGTTTTCTTTTTGATCTAGATGACCTGGGGCCTTAAACCTAGTCCAATCAATCACCAGTTAGTGATGGGTAGTGACTAATAGGGTGATATATGTTGCTGTTGGCTGCCACCAGTGCTAGACTGGTTACAAGTACTGGAAGATAATGTAAGAAGACTGAAAAAGAAGTACCACAGAGTCACTTTGACACTGAGTTCAAGTGAAAGAAAATTATTAATTTTAATAGCCCTATATAAAGAGAAATAACTCTAAAGAGTTAGAAGTTCAATTAAAGCACATATCAAAATATTAGGAACAAATCAGGACTTATTTTAAACCATTTGATCTTAATAATACTGTTACTCTACAACGGAAAAAATTAATAAATATAGTCTAGAAGTATTTACATCACTATCAGCCAAAAATGACCGAAGAATTGGTGGATTCCATATATCTCAACATAATTGATTGGTTAGAGACTAACTTTTTTTTTTTTTTTTCCTGCATTGGGTCTTCATTACTGTGCCTGGGCTTTCTCTAGTTGCATGAGTGGGAGCTATTTTTCCTTGCGGTGCACAGGCTCTAGGAGTGCAGTCTTCAGTAGTTGTGGTGCACCGGCTCAGTAGTTGTGGCTCACGGGCTTAGTTTTTCCACAGCATATGGGATCCTCCCAGACCAGGGATAGAACCTGTGTCCCCTGCATTGGCAGGTGGAGTCTCAACCACTGTGCCACCAGGGAAGTTAGATATTAATTTAATTTAATTTAACATCTACAGTTTAGAAATTTTAAGTAAACAATTTTACCAAAATTGTGAGTTTTTTCACATTGACTATCTATACATAAAATAGTGAATCTATAAAAAATCAAACTGAGATCAAACATTCTTCATATCCATCCTGCTCTTTCCAAAATTTAATGTGTTCACTGCACTATTGGAATTATTTTCACTTATGGCAACTTTCATATAAACTGTAAAATTATAATTCCTTATCAACGTTAATAAATATTCATAGGCTGCCCACTTGCTTATTGGTTTCTATGGGACTAATGTTACATAACTCCTATGTCTCCATATTCATGTAGAAACAAAGGATGTTATATTTGCCTACAAGTCATGAAACTTGAAATTATTTGGTTAGTGTAAGGAGCACTTGCAATATCAGATTTTTTTTGTTAAGAACAGAGGTCTCAATCTAAAATGTATGTATGTCCTAGGAACGAGTATTCTCCTGGGAAAGACAAAAGGAAGGTAAAACAAGAAAGAATTCACAGCTCATCTGTAAATTGCACATCTAAAAACAATCTTTTACATCCTTTATTCAATTTGCATAGCTTACCATTTTATTTTAAATTACACATTTTTCCATTAAAAGGGAAATTTTAAACTCAAATATAAATGAGAAAATCCCACTATTCTTTTTAAGAAATAGACTTACCTGAGTCCAAAGCATTAAAGAATAACTTAAAATTTCAGTAACATTTTCATAGAATGGAGTAGGGAACATTTATTTTAAGTCCAATTACAAGATTTCCTAAGCATCTCCTTGAACCATTTCTCATTTTCTTCAACCTTTATCTCTCCTTGTTTGCAAATATCCTTTCTCACTCTCCCACCAAAACTCTTTTATTAACAACCATCCTTCTCCCCACCTCCATTGCTCCTTCCAGGGCTACTTCACTCCCACTCTTCTCTTTGGACCCTTGGACTACCTCCAGGTTGATTCATCCCCTCCTCACATCTTTTTATTTCTACCCCATAATTCAACCTCTCCCCACATGAATTCTTATTCTGCTCAGCAAAGCATTGGATTTCTCTAGATCCTATATCTTTAAAGAGGGCAAGAGAGAGAGAATATAAGTATTTATCATTTGATATTTTCCTTGTCATGAATCAAAGGAATAAAGGAAAAAGAATAGAGGATGTATGAAAAACTAGTGGAAAA
The DNA here is from genome assembly GCF_963455315.2 of Globicephala melas. Taxonomy (NCBI): domain Eukaryota; kingdom Metazoa; phylum Chordata; class Mammalia; order Artiodactyla; family Delphinidae; genus Globicephala; species Globicephala melas. The sequence continues at coordinate 116,221,266 of NC_083314.1, forward strand.
CAGGAGAGAGAAATATTAACTCATACATGTAAAGCTGGCAAAGGTGAAAATACTAATAAAGGTCCCATGCCCAGAGAAATTTAAAAGCAGCCTTACAAGTCTAGGGATTTGCCTCCGTGAAATCAAAAAGGGAAAGGAAAATGATCAGATATCATAGCAGCCAACACGCCTCCCACAGTTGGACAGTGCTTTCCCAGCAGGGTGTCTCTCTCCTGTATTAGTCTCTCAGAATCAGTGTTCACAATCAATCTCTATTGAGCAAGGACAATTTCAGTCTACTGAGTGAATTTTTGAAAACCTACTAAAGAAAATCTCTAAAGAGGTACTTACTGTGGCACAGCGACCCTGACAATGGCAAAGAAAGGTCACAGGCCTCCCACAGGATAGTAACCTGTCACCAAAGCCTTGGGGTGATTTTTTTCATTTCTTTTGCTGGCCAGTGAGGGCTTCAGAATGGTTCAGTAATGCTAGTGGAGAGAACGATTAAAAAAAATAGGAAGACACCAGAAAATCAGTGTGATAAAGAAAAAAGGAAATACTCCTGAGGTTTTGCAAGAGGTGAATCTAATGCTGTGGAGCATTAGCAAGACCAATTGAGGTTGGTGACCATTAACTAATCATGGGCCCAATTATAGCTAATCCCAAGATAGGCACCAGCAAGATGGCACATTATTGTCTTCTTCCGCTGGTGAGGACAGGAAAGCGGGAACGATTATACGTACGCACTGCACTTAAGCGTGGTAAAAAGAAAATAAAGATATCATTGGGAAGGTCTCATCCTATTCTTCTAAATCAAAGAGAGAAGAGTGGGCTGGCAGTTGATAATGAAGATATTGACAGACTGAAGTTTGTTAAATATGTGGAGACTTAGAGTTAGAAATTTCCAGCGGGGGGAAAAAGCCAAGACTGAACTCACTTTTGAGTGTGAGTACATATCACGAATGAATAAAAGAAAAGGTGTGGGTGAAAATGGGCAAATACACACACACACACACACACACACACACACACACACACACACACACACACACACACACAGCTGTGAAACATCAGAAACAGATATTAATTCCTTAAAAAAAAAAGGGACTATATTGAAGATGTTTTCATGAAATCCCCAAACACTAACATAGTTCAGACTCTAGTGGAATCCTACATGTAAACAATTAAAGAACAGTGTTAAAATTTGCAATTCACACAAAGAAAAATGTAGTAAGAAAGGGAGAAGTAAGTAAATATATGTTAAAATAGGCCTGGAGCCTTTCAATATTTAGTGAGCATCAGAAGTGCCTGTAAAGTGGGTTTGTTAACACAGATTTCTAGGCTCCATTTCCCAAAGTTCTGAAGAACTTTGGGAAAGAAAAAACAAAACAAAACAAAAAAAATAGCTATCCTTAATTTTCTAGTGCAGTTTGATAATTAGGTGCATTCTTAATGGTGGGTGAGGTCCCTAATTATACAATTAAGGTTCTAAAGCCTTTTGAAATCCTAACATGGAGAGTACTTTCACACAAGTGTCCTTGTTATTATTTTTAAAATCCCTGTAATATCAACGAAATCCAGCAGAAGAAATTTTGCAATCTATAGCCAATTCACACTTGCCTCAGGTACTAATTATAGAAAACTTATGACTTTTCTGTTTGCAAAGGCTGAAGTTTTTGAGGAAATAAGAAGCTTCCAAATGTCAAGCACTTAACAGAGCCTCCTCTCCCACTAAAGAGGTTGCTGTCTAAGGATGGGAAATTTTCTGTTATTACAAAAGGGATTTACTCTGACCAGGCTCGAATTGACCCATGGGGCAAAGAGTCATTTGTTCAGTTGGACTCCTCTGCAAGACAGAGAACATTTTGACCATATTTCTGCCAGAGACTTTTTATTCTCTAGTCTGACCCTGTTTCTGGACACTTAGTTAAGGAAAAGCAAGTTGATAAAGACATTAATTACATTTTTCCTAATTTTTTTGCCTCATAGATGTAGTGAAAATCATTCTCTAGAAAAATATCTTTCCCAATGCATCACATAGTACTGAAAAAGATATTATGCTATTATGATCGTGATAATACTAAATTAAGCAGTATTGACAATGAAAATACTGAATTCACCTCTCCTTCCCTATTCACTTGCCTTGTTTCTCCTTTCTTTGCCTTCCTTTTTCATTTTTCTTTCTCTTCTCTTTACTCTTTCCTTCTGTCTATCTTCCTCCTAATAAAGGGACATTACATGATTCAAGTTAAAACTCACCATCATAAATTGCTTCAACATCATTGAGTACAATCATGTGGCATTATCATCATCATTATCTCGGGTGGCTGGAGATGCCAAAGCATGTTCCTCATCTCCTCTCTTCCTTTCCCACAGCTTCCAAGAAACTTTATTCTCACCATCAAATTTCCTGTTTCTGAATACAAGAGAAAAGGTTATTTTCTCTTTCCTTCTCCCTTTTCCCCAATACTATATACTGCCAATGTAATTTCTGTTGTTTCTGTTGTTTCTGTTGTTTCTTCCCTTTATTTGTTTTACCAGCAATTATTTACTCCTTAACTGAAAATAAATTGGCAAGGAAAGTTGGCATTGGACAGCATTTTAGATTTCACTCAATGGTGTAAAGATGTGGAAATGACTTCCGGCAAAGTACCAATGGACTAGATTGTTCTATTAACTATTTAAGTGAGGATGCAACGTTATTACTTCAAAGCTTCATCTACTGCAATTATGTCTAAGTATGCCTTCACTGAGAAGATCCTGGATGTGATGTTGAGGGGTCATTTCCAAGTCAAAAGCATGCCTCGCTTTCCATAGTAAAATCAGATATCAACGATGTCACAACTCACTGAAGGAGAGGGCATGTGCATGCAGTCATCGCAGGGTTACAGCTCAAGTCAAGAGATCTTCTTTCAGATAAATAATTTTGTGTTGCTTCAAACATCATTTTATTTCCTAATTGGTAGTGCATACTTCTTTGCTGGATAAATGGAATGGACTAGGTATAGCATCATCCTTAATTAACTGGTGCGCTGGCTACTTAAGAGGGCACACAGCACTTGTGTTATTAAACAGTGTCATGTCGGATTTAATGGATGTCATTATGGGGGTTCCTCAGGGATCAATCTTTGGACAATTGTTATTTATGATCTTTATAAATAAGCTGACAAGGCAGTGTTCTGAGTGTAGTGTGCATCTTTATGCTGAGAATACAATCCTGGGTGGAAGTGCTCAGTCACTGAGTGAACTTTCAAGCAGCCCTGTTCGGGGATTCCTTTGATGGAAATTGAATTGTTTCAACAAAGCAAAGAAACACTTAGGCATTTTGTGTAGGAATCCTTTAAAACTCTGTACATTCAAAGATAAAGTTTAAATACCAGGTATTTCTATGATCAGAATGACCTTAGAGGAAGTGCTATTATTGACAATTATGCTTGCATTTAAATCATATCAGGTACATTGTATTTATCAGATTTTTATTTTTAAATTTTTATTTATTTATTTATTTTATTTTTATTATTATTATTTTGCGGTACACGGGCCTCTCACTGCTGTGGCCTCTCCCGTTGCCGAGCACAGGCTCCAGACACGCAGGCTCCGGACGCGCAGGCTCCGGATGCGCAGGCTCAGCGGCCATGGCTCACGGGCCCAGCCGCTCCGCGGCATGCGGGATCCTCCCGGACCGGGGCACGAACCTGTATCCGCTGCATCGGCAGGCAGACTCTCAACCACTGCACCACCAGGGAAGCCCAGGTACATTGTATTTAGAAAGACAACTAAAAGTTTTTTATTCGGAAAATTTAGAGGAAAATTTAGGCAAATTTCTGCTTTGGGAATAATGGGTTGTAAGGAAACTAATTGGCTTTAACATAGATATTCCCTCCTCCTGAGGGTGCTATCTGACCTCCTCAGTCTGCACTAAACTTCCTACATGTTTTCATTTGCACCTTGTGCTTACTTTTCAATCTTCCCACTAGATTTTCAGCTTTTTGAGGGCAGGACCATATCTTTAGCTCTGCAGCCTCAGAGTCTAACCCACCATAGGTTATATTTTAGATACTAAGAAAATGTTTATAGAATGCGTGTATCAGTCTGTGTTTTGGTCAGGAAAAAAAAAAAGAGAGAGCAGGGAGAAGGAGAGAACAAGAGAGACTACAGGTATTATGAAGAGAAAGAAGCTTAATATAAAAAATGGAAATAACATAATTGTGGGACATGAAGGTCTAGAGGCCTGCACCTGGAGGAGTGAAGAAACAGTCGCTCAGAACTTTCACCTCAAGCACTGCAGTAGGTGGAGACTCCAGAGGTCACAGAGAAATTTGAGAAGCTGCAACTACTGTGGTACAAAAAGGAGCTTGTAAAGGAGTCTGAGAGGCTACCATGTCTGGCCACCTTGACTGTGAAGAGTGAGCCCTTGGAATACACTGAGAAGCCACCATACCTGATAAATGCAATCTTCTGAGAATAATGACCCCTCCTTTTCTCTGGCCTCTCATTGTCAAACTTTAACTTGGGACCATTCAGGGAAGGGGATTATGAGAAGTGTAAGCTCGGCTTTCCTTGCACAAGACAGAGTAGATCTTAGGCACAGAGGGAGGAGTGATGTAAAGCTGACAGGTAGCAATCCAGTGTGATATACAAATAAAGTGCAAGCATCCCAACACAAAGGAAAGCTTGTTCAACAACTGCAGTAAGTCCTCTACATACGAACCTTCAAGTTGCAAACTTTCAGATGTGAACACGTGTTCCATCAACGTCAGGCGTAAGTGAAATTGCAGCTTGCCCTCTGTCTCCTATTGCTAAAGATCCTTCAGCTCTACATCTCCTACCTCCTCTCACTCCTCCAGTCAGTAACTCTTCTTGCCTGTTCACTTGATGCCAGCCCCCGCATGCCAGCTGTTGTACTGTACTACTTACTTTTCAAGGTACTGTACTATAAGATTTAAAATGTTTTATTTTTTATTATTTTTTATGTATTATTTGTGTGAAAAGTATCATAAACCTATTAAAGTACAGTACTATATAGCTGATTGTGTTAGTTGGGTACCTAGGCTAACTTTGTTGGACTTAAGAACAAACTGAACTTAAGAACTCGCTCTCGGAACGGAACTCGTTTGTATGCTGGGGACTTATTTCAACACAAAGGAAAGCTTGTTCACCAACTATTGCCCTAGGTAGAGAAAGACTTTGTTTTTGGACATTATTTAGATATAAGTTAAACCAAGAGAAGAGAGAAAGTATCTGCCAACTCCCCTGTAATATCCTTAAGGTTAGCCTGTGAGATAATAGAAGAAACTTGGGCAAAGGAATAAAAAGAGCTGTCTCTGCCAATAAATGTTTTTGTTCTGACAGACTAGGAAAATTAACACAGTAAGCAGGATTTAGTTATTTTATTGAGGATGACTGAGGATACAGGGTCAAAAATAATTTATATTTTATGATTTAACAACTAAGTACCACCAAAGAATACTGCCAGTTCTCTCTCTTTTGGGGCACCTTGGACATGGCTGTCATTGGATCTGCCAGAAATAGTCTTGACTGTCCTAGCTTGGCAGATAATGATTATATCATCATCGGTTTAGAACTATCCCATGTGAACCCCCTTCCAGTCGCTTCACTTATATCACAGTCTAGCTCCACGCAATGTCAAACCACAAATAATTGTACTATAAGCAAATGGTTCTTGATTGTTACATTTAGGCACCATATCAGCAAAATTATTATAATTCTATGTCAGGCAATGTGCCATTATTCCTCCCTGAACTAAAAATGGTAAGAATGGACTTGGTGCTATGACTTCAGTAAGACAAAACCCAAGAGGGAGAATAAAAAGGAAGGAAAAGATCTCTTTTCTTTCTCTCTTTCTTTTTTTTTTTTTTTTTTTTTTTTGCTCACATGTCCAAATATTTTCTTTTTAAAACTTTTCCTAATGGTTTGCATGTAAAGAAGATAGAACACTTTTTTATGTAGAAATTCTGATAATATGACTATAGTTAAGGTTCATTCATTTACTCAGTGAATATTTACCAAGAAGCATTTAATATGTACATGTCATTATATTAAGTCCTATGAGGGATACAAAAAAATGAATCTAAAATAATCTATATTCATAATAAATTCACTATCTGGTAAGGAAAATAAAATAAGCTCATAAATAACTCCAATACAATGCGAAATATAAGTGTTAAAATATTTAAATTCACTACTCTCCAAGTAGTGAGATCAGGGAAGCTAGTGTCATTGAGTTTTGCTTTGTAGAATGAGTGTAACTTGGATTCTCTCCAATTGGGCTTTTTGTTCCTACACTAAACTGATTTTATCAAGGTCACCCATGACCTTCAAGTTGATCAGACTTTATCTTAGTTGACATGTCAGTGTTAGACAGAGCTGACTATTCCTTCTGACTTTTTCTTCACTTGACTTCCAAGACATTGAAGCCTTTTCTCCTGTCTCCCTGGTTGCCTCATCTTAGTTACCTTGGTTTATTTTTACTATACTCCAGTTATACTGGCCCACTTGCTGTTCCTCAGACATTCCAGGTACACTCACACCTTAAAGAATTTACTCTGAATGTTCCTCTACCTGGATCGCTCTTTTTCCAGATAATCATATGGCTAACTCTCTCACTTGCTCCACATCTTTCCTCAGATGTTCTAGTGGGTTGAATGGTGGCCCTCCAAAAGACATGTCCATATGCTAACCCCTAGAACCTATGAATGCATACTTACTGGAAAAAAAGAATCTTTGTAGATGCAATTAAGTTAAAGTCCTTGAGATGAGAACATCCTGGATTATCTGCATCCTGGATTATCTGGTTGTTCCCTAAATCCAGTGATGTGTCCTTGTAAAAGACACACAGAGTAGAGACACACAGAGGGAAGTGGAACACACAGAAGAGAAGGACATATGATGACAGAAACAGAGACTGAAGTTATGCACTCCCAAGTCAATGAATGTCCAGAGCCACCAGAAGCTGAAAGAGGCAAGGCAAGATTTTCTCCTAGGCACTTCAAAGGTTGTGCAGTCCTAACAACACCTTGACTTTGGACTTCTGGCCTCCAGAACTGAGAAAAAATAAATTTATGCTGTTGTAAGTCTCCTGGTTTGTGGTAACTTGTTACAGAAGCCCTAGGAATCTAATAATAGATGCCAAGTTTCAAATGATTCTTACCTTGACCATCCTTCTAAAAATGTCTCTGCCTATCTGCAATGCCCTGGTACTTCCAGTTTTGCTTACCCTGCTCTATTTTTATGGCACATATCACTTTCTAAAATACTGTTTACTGTTTATTATCCATCTCCTACTAGAAAATACAATCCACAATGACAAGGATTTTTGTATGTTTTGTTCACTGATGTATCTCAACTGCCTAAAGCAGTGCTTGGCATATGTTAGGTACATAATAAATATTTGCTAATGAAAGCACAGCCCCAAACACAACAAAACACAAAACAAGTGTTTAAGGAACAATGGGATACACAGTCTTGAGTTTACCGATGGATCCTTGTAATATAAACCTGGAAAATTAGACTGGGAGAATCTGGATAAAAGAAGACAATAAATTCAAACTTAACTTGTAAACCTACAGAAATTTATTTTGTGTAGGAACATTGTGTGATCAGAGCTGTGCTTTGTTATGCATAATTGATGATTCCTTCCTTGTTGAGGAAGTTACCTCATATAAAACTCTTGGCCTCTCAGGGCTCCTTCACTCATTTTCCATCAGGGAGAAGATAGAACTTACCTCATGGTGAGGTTGATAAAGGAATAAACTAGACTAGCTCAGTCTACACTCATCCTCTTTCCTCTTTTGAGAGACTACTCACAGGATGCATGTGCTTTGCTCTCCAACACTATTAATTTTAAGAGGGCCAGGCCCCTGCCTGGAGAGGCTTGTGAAGGTATAGATAATCTAAGAAGCACAGGATTAGCTATGGAACCTGCAAAGAAGTCATGCTTTCTACTCCATTACACCGTGACATTACTAGATAAAGTTATCAAAATGGGCAAAGATCCTTTGTTCACTGACCTCAGATAATATAAGGTAAATTTTCCCCAGTCTGTGATTTTCATATTACATCTTATTTGATATAGAGTATAAAATGAAAAGGCATCCATAAAGACAAAAGATGTGTTCTGAAGGTAGAAACAAAACATCACTTTTAAAATTGAGAATTAAGAATATTTTGGACACTGTACTTAGAGTCATTAGGACACATTAATATCTTTGTAGACAAGTCAAAAACTACTATTTTTCGAAAGCATAGAAGGAGAATACCTCAGCCCAAATCTAAGTTCTATATCTTACTAGCTCTTTTAATCTGACCAATCATTTTGTGTCTTTTGACCTCAGTTTCTTCATGTTTAACTTTTAGGATAAATTTTTGCTCATAAGGTTGTTCTCAGTACAAATGATCTGTGTTCATGGGAGCCTCCACACTTCCACAAGAAGGGATTTCTGCTATAATAACACTGCTGGTTTCTCTTCCACTCTCTCATCCACTTACCTAGTTGGGTTTTGAGAGAAAGAAGTGACCATGTCCTGCTCAATCCCTTCTTGTTTCTTTCTTGAAAGCAGCCATTTAAGAGATGCATATATTTTCTGCTACTCTATGCTATAAGCTTAAGGAGCAAGCCCCAGTGGGCAGAGGCCTGCAGCCATCCAGCCATGCCATGACTGGGAAGTAAGTTTGTCTAATTAGAAGGTAAAGTATTAGCAAACCCACTGTTGCGACACATATATTCCATGTCCTCAATTCAGCTTTTATTAGTAATAAAACTCTTAATTTTCCTTCCATCTCACCGATTTTTAAATTTATTTTTCATATGGTTCCAAACTTGGATAGGGAAGAGGTACATTATTAATGGCTTTCCTCAAAACTCCAACATCCTCTACAAATACAAATTAATGCTATTATTATGCAATATCTTTGAGCTGTGTTTGCAAATGACTATCACATGTATTTATTTTTGCCTACTTTTCCTGCTACAAGCAATGAAATATCTTTCAGATCAAATTTTCTGCACCAATAGCAAATCAGAAAAGGGCAGAGAAAGAAAGAAATGAAATGAAATACTCAGTAAATGATATAGATTTGTTGTGCTTTGTAATTATGCAGTCCTTCACTGTATACTTCCTTAAAAATAAAAACCTTCCTGCTCACATACTTAAATAGCTCTATTGGTTTTGGGGTGTGTGTGTTGTGTGTTGTGTGTGTTTACGGTTTTCAATAAAAGAATTGTTCTTTCCTATTTTTAGGAAAAAGTTATCAAAGAGAGGTTTGTTTTTCCATCGTGCCCTGCCCCGCCTTTGATTCCTTCCACTTCCTAGTTGAGGTCATTATAACCCTGTACCCAGGGAAAAGAAAGAAATTGGTCTATTGTTTTCTTCTTCAGTCTCAAATGGCTAGAAGACATTGTATCTTGAGCTTAATCACCAAATAGTAATATCCTCCAAGCCTGGGTTATACGGTTATTTAAGAGAAAACTGTAGTTGTTTTAATATGGTTATTGTAGCCATACACTTTGTTTTTATGAGTTTTTATATAGCACTGTTACTTGTGTGGTAATCTTAAGGATATTGTTATAATTTGTTTTATGTGTTAAGTATTATAGAGACCTTGCTAACATTGCTATAGTTAAAGGTCTTTGAGCATCTCATTTGATTCGAGCATATTCTCTGACTTAAACCTTTCCTTCTTAACATGGGTTACATATACAGCTTTTGCTCACTGATTTATGCCATTTGCTATTGGAAATTTTAGCCCTTTTCCTTTAGAAATAGGTCATCTCCAATCTCCCAGAAATTCTGCCTATGAGAAATGACCCATGTTCTACACATGCAAAGCTCTGCAGTCTTCTACTTAGCCTGATAAATATCACTTCTTTTGATTCCATGTGCCAGCACAGTACTTGTTTGTGACCCAACCCTTCTTTCTGTTTCTCTAACTTTTCAGTCTGTAACATTAGTATTTGATTGTCTTTTTTATGTTAAAAAAAATCACAGATTTTAGGTGCTGTTATTACTCATATACCTTCAACCTATGTTCTCTATTTTCCTTAATTCCTTAATCTGAGAAGATGTTCCTCAGAGACGGAAATTCTGGAGTTGTTATGAAATCCTATTTCACTAGTGAGACCGTTTCTAGGAAAGTAGTTGCTGTTATTCGAGCAAGAATAGCTAATTCTTATGCTGTAGATTACAGTAGAGGGGACAACATCTGACAACATGCAAGAATCATTGGGGACAAACACCCCATGACAGCTTATTTTGTTTCTTAGGAATTACTCCATGCCCATTAGGCGTATTTGTTATGTTTTGAATTTTTTTCGGTTTGTAATACCATATAGAAACACACCTTTACATGCTGAACATACATGAATGGATATACACATATCACAAACGGCATCTAAGCACCTAATCGTGTGTTACTTGAACTTTAAAACTCTTAATAGATACAGCTAAGGAATGAAGAGAAGGAATAAAATTACACTATAAGTATCATGGTCACTTACAGATTCAAATAACTAGTCTATTTTTTTAAATGACATTGAAAAGGGACCAAGAGAGAATTTTCAACTTAGGTTAGGGTATAGAAAGTTGTAAGGTACAATTTTTCCAATTTAGCAATAAGCCAGTTAAATGACAAAATCATAGATTTAAAAAAACTAAATTCAAAAGAGTGGTGAATTTTCTGGAAGAGAAGCACAGCTGATTTCAGCACTGTTAGAGTGGCAGAGGAACAGGGAAGGGTAAACCGGCCAAACTTAACAAACTTGTAGGGACCACATGTGGACTAGTGTGATAGGTTAGAACCGCTAAAAGCCATAGAGTGAATCTGCATCTACTTGCCAACTCTTTCCCAAGACACTTCACCAAACACAAGGATCTAATATGCCAAAGGCTGGGGCAGGGCAAGAATTCTGAGAGATAATTCCCCTTGGGATTTGTAGGACCTTCCCCTAGTGTAAGTCAGTGGCAAGGCTGCAGGGAAGAGCAGAGGGAAATCCCTCTGGGACACACTCAAAACCTTTATCAAGTGAAGTCAATGACTGCAAAAGATCAGGGAAAAGGTAAAGAACTGAAAAAAATTCCTCCAAGACACTTTGAACTTTGACCCAGTGCAATGCAGAGGTCTTCCAGAGGTTAGTACAGGAAAGCTGAGTGGAGAGACTACTGCTAGGGTACAGAAAGTCAAGAGTAGAACTGGAGTGAAGAAAGAACTCACCAGTGACTAACAAAACAAGCAGCTGGGTGTAAAGGAAAGAGAGATCACCCACAATTTGAAAAGCTAGCAGGAGGACTCTAACTCATAAAGAAATCTCTGGAGTTTCTCAAACAGCTGAAGCTAGTGGTGATTTGAAAATAACTAAAGTTGCAGCAAAGCCCAAACCCAACTCGATTACCTGATTAGATTGAAGCCTCTGGACACTCCAGCAGCCTGACAGAAGGGAACATGTCTTTCTGGGAAATAAAAATTATTTACTTCAGTCTCTAGTATTCTTTTACACACAATGTGTAGCATATAATTAAAAATCATGAGACATGAAAAGAATCAAGAAAACATCACTTACAATTAACGGAGTACAAATAGAAGTGAATTTAGAAATAGCACAGATGTTGGAATTATGAAACAGTGATTTTAAATCTTATGTTCCTGTATTTCAATATGTTAAAGAACCTTGGGGGAAAGGTGGACAACATACATAAGCATTTGGGGAATTTGAGCAGAGAGAAAAGAACAACACAAAAGAATCAAATAGAAATATAAAAGACATCAAAAATAAACAAAATATTCAGTGGGCTTAACATAAGACTAGAAACAACAGTGAAAATAATCAATGAACTTGAACACAGGTCAGGAGAAATTATTCAAACTGGAATACAAAAGGAAAATATAAATGAAAAAACAGAAATAGATGTACAAGATCTGTGGAACAATATTAAAATATTAAATGATATATGAATGATTGAAATCTAAGATAGAAAGGAGAGAGAAATGGAGTAGAAGAATATTTGACTGAGAAAGAAGTTACTGAGAATTTTCAAAAATTAATTAAAGACATCAACCCTAGGATCCAAAAAGCAAAGTGAATACCAAGCCAAATAAATTTAAAGAAAACCACACTTAGGCACATCATCAAAATTCTGAAAATCAATGAAAAAGAGAAAACAAAATATTCAGCCAAAGGAGAAAGCTAAATACATTACATATCAAGACACAAGAAGAAGAGAAATGGCTGACTTATCATCAGAAACAATGAGGCCAGAAGGAAATTGAGCAACATATTAAAAATACAGAAAGAAAAAAATTATCCTAAAATTTTATATCTAGCAAAAAGTATCCATCAATTATAATGGTGAAATAGAGGTATTTTTAGTTATTTAAAAAGAAGCAGAGATAATTAATTCCAAGCAGAACTGCCCTGCAAGAAATGTCAAAGAAATTTTTCAGGGTGAGGTAAATTAATACTAGAGGAAAGACTACATCATCAGGAAAAACTAAAAATAACAGAAAGAGTGAATATATGTGCAGATATAAGACCTTTTCTTAGTAGACTATTGACCAGTTTAAGTAAAAATAATAACAATGTGTATATAAGTAAAATATATGCCAACAGAGGGAGAATGAAGTAGGAGGGGGGGAAAATGTATGTAGATATAAAGTTTTTACCTTGTTTGTGAAGTAATAAAGTATTATTTGAAGGTACTCTATAATATGATGAGGTGCATATTCAAATCTCTAGAGAAATATTAAAAATAACACAGATAGGTATTGCAAAAAATTAATATAACAGAAAATAAAATACTAAACAGTACTAGATTTAATAAAATAAAGATGGAAAATGAATAATTGGAACAAAGAACAAATGAGAGTAATAGAAAATAAATGTTGATAGTTTTGACTTAAATCTAACTATGTCAATAATTGCAATAAACTTCAATGGAATGGATACTCCAATTAAGTGGCAGAGACTGTTAGATTGCTTTTTTAAAAAAAAAGCTAAACCAAGCTATATGCTGTTTGCAAGTGATACATTTTGTATATAAAGACAAATATAGGCTGAAAATACAAAGTATGAAGAAAGACACACCATGTAAGCACTGATTATAAGAAAGCTGTTGTGGCTATATTAATATCAAAATAAAACTAGAATCAAGCAAATGTGGTAGAGAATAATGCCCCCCAACACACACACACACACACACACACACACACACACACACACACACACACACACACACACACAATGTCCTAATCCCTGGAACCTATGAATGTTACCTTGCAGGGCAAAAAGGACTTTGCAAATGTGATTAAGTGAAAATCTCGAGATGGGAAAATTTTCCTGGGTTATCTAGTGGTCTCAATATGATCACAAAGGATTATAAGTAAAGGAAGAGGATTAAAGTCATACAAAATTTGCTCCAAGAAAGCAGAGGAACAGAAAGAGACTGAAAGATGCTATGCTTCTGGATTTTAAGATGGGAGATAGGGCTTCCAAGGAATGCAGGTCAAGGGATGGTGGCCTCTAGAAACTAGAAAAGAAAAGTAAAGAGATCATCCCCTAGAGCTTCCAGAATGCAATCCTGACAACCCATTTTAAGACCTCTAACCCCAAAACTAAAAGAGAATAAATTTATATTGTTTTAAGTCACTAAGCTTACAGTAATTTTTTACAGCAACAAGACAAAACTAGTACACAATTTAGCAAGGTCACATAATACAAGATTAATATACAATAAATGAATTATATTTCCATATATTAGCAATGGACAATTAGGGAATAATTTTTAAGACTATTAAAAAGAGCGTAAAAAATAAATACTTAGAAATAAATCTAATAGAATATGTACATGACTAAAAACTACAAAGTATTGCTGAGCTGGAACTATAAACTTTTAGAAGTATAGAAGAAAAAATTCACAACCATGGGTTAGGCAAATATATGTTAAAGAAGTCACAAAAGCACTAACCATAAAAATTTTAATTTAAAGAATGTTAAACATTTGTAGGGCAGCTGGAAACAAGCAAGGCTTCTATGTTGCAGTCTTGAGGCAGAGTTTCTTCTCCAGGAAATCTCAGTTTGGGCTCTTAAAGCCTTCAACTGATTGGATGAGACCCGCCCACTTTACCAAGGGTAATCTCCTTTACTTAAAGTCAACTGATTGTAGATGTTGACCATATCTACAAATTACCAGATATACAGATATACACAGGTGCATATTTTTATTCACAAACACAAATACCTAGATTAGTGATTGATTTAACTGGGTACTATAGTCAAGTTGACATACAAAATTAACCACTAGAGGCACTGTTAAGAAAATTAATAATCAAGCAACAGCTTGGGGTAAAAAATGTCATAAAACTTCTTTCTGACAAAGAACTCATATCAAAAATATATAAAGAATTCTTTTAAATCAACAACAAAAAACAGAAACAATACAATAAAAATAGGCAAAAAACAGATACTTCACAATAGAAGATATATGAATAATTAAAAGGTAAATAAAATGGTGCTCAACATTATTTGTTATAAGGAAAATGCATATTGAAATTGCAGTGAGAAACCACTGTGTACTCGTTAGAAAAGCATAGGTCAAAAAAATGCTAACAATACCAAAAGCTGGTGAGAATGTGGAACAACTGGAACTCTCCTACACTACTGGTGGAAGTGAAGCTTGGTAAAATCACTTGGAGAGCTGTTAGTCAGGTTCTTATAAAATTAAGTACACACTCATAATATATAAACTAGCAATACCACTTCTAGGTTTATGCCCAAAAGAAATGAAACAAGAAGTCCAAAAATTTGTACAAGAATGTCCATGGCAGCCTCATTCAGAATAGTCATTAGCTAGAAAGACCCAAATGTCCATCTATAGGAAATTGGACAGAAATGTGGATGATACTCCATAATGTGGAATATTACTAAACAATATAAAACAATGTACTATTGATGCATACAACAACATGGATGAATCTCAAAAATATATTGAGTGAAGAAACCAGACATAGAAGAACACATATGAATGATTAAATTTACATGAAGTCCAGGAATAAGCAAAACTAATTTTCAGTGATATAAACAAAAAGATGATTGCTTTGGAGGAATAACAGGAGTGAACTGTTTAGGAGAGTCATGAAGGAATTTTCTAGAGTGAAGGAAATGTACTATATCTTGTTTGGGGGCCAGTTACAATTGTCAAATATACAATTGTCAAAATGCAAAAACCTGAAGTTTTTAAGGACTCTGTATTTCATTGTTTGAGAATTAACCCTCAGTGAAAAATAAAAATTAAAAATGAGACACAATAGCTTCTTGAAGAGACGTTTTACTGCTACAACTTTATAGAGGCAGTTTCCAAAGTCTTGGATTAGAAAGAAAGAAAGAAAGTGATACTCTGGAGAAGGTGCTGGCTTTTTACCTAGAGAAAATGGCATTCTGCTTGACATCAGCCCTTTACCTCTAGAGACAAAGAGTGGAATAAAAATAGTAGAATTGTTTTTCTCTGAAACTAAACAGATCAAGTCTAATCAATTTGTGCTGATTGTAGGTGAAGGGATAGAAGCTTGACACACAGAAGCAGTCGTTAAATTTTTACTTAAACTTTTATAGTGATCTATATTTCAAAGGGGAGTTAATTGAAAGTGAAAATATTTGGGGTTTGAGTTCTTTTTTTTAACGTATCATGTTAGCCCTATCTTAAATATTTAGTATCTTTAAGTCAGATACAAAAGCAAGACAAAGCTTGCTAAACACACATGGATACCAAGGGAGTGGTTTCCTTAGCAATGCTACCCACATGTATTAAGCACCCAGCTCAAATTTATGAGAGCAGCCACACAAAGACAGAGTGCTAAATTGCCTAGACTATTACTTGTGGATTACAGGTAGAATTTTATTAATTTATGATAGAAATGTTTCATTCTAAAAAGTTCTTTCTTTGAAAGAATTTATCTAGTACCATTGCACATGCATGTCTCATACTACACATGTATAAATACATATATATTTATGTATATATGTATATGTATATATGATTAATACTATAACATCTGGCATTTTGAGGAATTGAAATTGCTGGAATGTCCTACATCATTTTTCAATGATGACAGTAGCAAATCTTCTGACAGAGATTGAAGAAAAAATAATGATGTAGATGTTTATTTTGGAAGATATTTTCTAGGGAGAGGGTTTTAAGCAAAGATATATTACTTGAATCCTAGAGCTGAAAGGAATTAGGGGTCATCTGGTTCATCTTCCATGCCCAAACTAGAACTCTCTCTACTACACTGACTGATGACCAACCTGTCTCTGATTGAATTCTTTCAGCAACAGGGAAGTTTCTACTTTGGAAGTCAGCCCAATCAGATTCCTCTCTTGAGAAAACTTAATGTAGAGTTGCAAATACTGACTGTTCTTTTAAGCTCTGGAGCTGAAAGTTTACACAGAGTCAAAACTAGAGATGCAAACATAACGGTAGAAAGAGAAGTGAGACAGTGAAAAAGGAGAGGAAGACAAGTTACCAAAAAAGAGAATGACAGAGAGGAAGAGAGACAAGAAGCCATGCACTCCTTGCCAGAGTCGTCTTGCTTCCTGACTCTCTCTCTGGTTCCTCATCCAAGCACTTTCCAGTCGTCTGTCCTTGAGTTTAAGTACCTCAAGAAGTGTGCCATTTGGAGAGACAGGCTTCTAGAAAATATTAAACTGATCTAAACAAATAATCAGAATTGTCTGAGATGGCAATTATAGAGGCACGTTATCTCACCTCCTGAGTACCAGTCTTGATGGTCTCTTCTTGGCATACAGAGGGATATTTGAGTTCTCAGGAGATGGAGACTCAGCAAGAAGAAGCTGAGGAAATTAAGACTTTGACAGTTTGCCATGACCACTGCAAGATGGGATCCATTTTTGCCAATATAAGGTATTGCTGTTAAAACAAATGTCTTTTAAGCTAAAAGTAACAAAAAAAATTTTCTTAAGTTACCAGTGGTTGGAGAATATTATTTCATTTCTGCGAAATCATAAGAGGAAGAAAAAGTATATAGACATTGTAACAATAGGAACTGGGCAAAAATACGATAAAGACAAATTTGAAAAACTTGTATTCTTTGCTTTTGTCCAAGAAAATATGTTCACTTCCATCAATACAACTTCAGGTAAATTCACTGTTTTATTATGCAAACATTGTGCATTAGTTTGAAAGGTGACTTTTTCTCAATATTCTTCTTTGTTACTCACTCTTGACAGTTTTTAGGGTAACTCTCTCTTTCTTTTGGTTTTATTTTTTGGGTACACTTATTTCCTTCCATAAAAGGTGTATACCTTAACAATTGTAGGCATTTTTTCCAGGTTCATCTCTAGGAAAATAACTTTATTGCTGACTTAGAAATCCAGTTCCATCATATCTATGGATAAGAGTACCTCTGAGTATTACTAAATGATATGGAATAGATGGATAAGCTTCAGATATTTACCAGGAAATCAGAGTATAATTCCTTCTCCAAGAAAGGAAACTTAGCAATTATATTTTTTAAAAGTTTCTTTAATCCCAGTAGAGTGCCAAAAATAGAAAAATATTTAAAAAAATCAAAAGTCTGAAACATGCTGAATCTACTCCAGTTTAGCCACATATCAAAGGCATTTAGAGACTAAAAGTATTTATGTTTTCCACATTTAAAAGAAAGGCTTAATTTAAAAGAAAATAGGAAGCTGAGCAAGCAATTCAGTTCTTAAAAGGTTTGAAAAGCCTTCCATTTTAGTAGCCTTTTAATTTAAATACATGTCCTACTCTAAAGGAACATCATTCTCAAGAAATTTCCATGGGATGTAAATTGGCACAAGGAATTTGGTAACGTGTTAATGTTTAAATGTATGTACTCACCAATGTCTTTTGTTGAAATATATCCTGAGATGATAATTACAAAAATGCACACATATATCTATATATTTACACATGTATGTGTGTATGTTTGTAGGAATGTTCACTGAAATAGATTTTATAACAGAAAAAATTGAAAACATCCTAAATATCACTTGTAAGGAATCAATTAAAAATATATATAATCAGGGCTTCCCTGGTGGTGCAGTGGTTGAGGGTCCGCCTGCCAGTGCAGGGGACACGGGTTCGGGTCCTGGTCTGGGAGGATCCCACATGCCGCGGAGCATCTGGGCCCGTGAGCCACAACTACTGAGCCTGCGCATCTGGAGCTTGTGCTCTGCAACAGGAGAGACGGCGATAGTGAGAGGCCCCCGCACTGCGATGAGGAGTGGCCCCTGCTTGCCACAACTAGAGAAAGCCCTCACACAGAAACGAAGACCCAACACAGCCAAAAATAAATAAATTTAAAATATATATATATATATATATTCAGCAGAATACTGTTCAGCAATTAAAATGAAAAAGTATAGTTTTAATCACTGACAAAGAAACAGGTTTTCATGGAGAATAGCGGCTACAGAACAGCACATATAGCATGGAAAATTGTGTGTTGGTATGTGTGTGCATATGTGCACACACTCATTCCCCGTGCACAAAGACAGATGTAAAAAAAAGGAGGTTTACAGATATGTTACCAGTAGTTACCTCTCCCTGGAAAGAAAGTAGGTGATTTTTAATTTATTTAAAAATTGTTATTTATTATCATAAGCATGTATAATTCTACAGTAGAAAAGCACTATAGCATTCTAATTTTTAAATAAAGACTATATCTGGATGCCACACAGGAAATTGGTGGAGTCTGTGTTCCTTGAACATGACTGAATCCCGTATAAGTTAATTTATTTGTGAACAGGCCATCCTTTCATAATAATGCTTTTGATAAAGTTAATTTTATTGAATGTGCAACTCTGCTTACCTGAAGTGTCTTTTAGCCACTTTCACATAAATAATATACACTCAGAAAACTTAGGACACCTGGTTGTGTAGAAAATAGTTTATACCTGTTGTAGGACACCTGGTTGGGTAAACATGAAGGAGGAAATAAAGATCTTTGAAATTTCTGCTGAAAGCATGTGTTAAAGCAAGGGGAATTGCAGTGATTTTTTTCCCTATGTACTTTAGAAGTTATCATGAATTGAATTTTGAATATTCATATTATTATATTTGTTTTATTTAAACAAAATATAATTACTTTGAACAATTTTTAACTATCAATTTAATTTTAAATTAACTAACAAACTACATTTTGCTATCTTATTAAGTTATTCAAAACTAGATTTGAGGGGGAGCATATATCCTGAAAGAAGTACTTAGACAGGCTGACAATCTGACATAGTACACAATGAGTGAGACTATTTAAAAGTAGGACTAAATAGGAGAAGCTAGGATTTGGTTGATACCATATGAGTAAAATTTTTATGAAAGGTTTGTTTTATGGATATGAGATCCATCAACATTCCAAAAAGCAGCTTAACTAAAGGCCTTTAGTTTTGTAATACCACTTAGTAGCTTAAAACAACCCTTATTTTTTTCACAATTCTGTAAGTCAGGAATTCAGGTAGGGTTCCTCTGGGCAGTTCTTTGGTTTCACATGGAAATTAGCCGAGGCCACTTACGAGGTTACAGTCAGTTGATGGCTGGGGATAAGACATCTCAAGATGGATCCACTACATGTCTGGTGCTTTGAAATGTATGAAAAAGTGAGATCTTTCACTCCCTCTCTCTATTTCTCTTTGTCTCTCTCCATGTGGCTCTTTCTATATGGCTAGCTCAGGCCTTTTTACGTGCCTCTGAATCCCACATATAATCTAGTAGATCTGATGGTATATGAAGTATCTGGCAGATAGCGATAGAGTATTCAGCTGTTGGCATACCCCTGTAGGTGATCACAGTTCCCCAATTTAGGATTTTGGAGCAAAGTTATGCTATGCACATACTTATTTTCCTTTGAGAAACAGCTTCTGGTTTTCTACTAAGACATAATAGAAACTCAACACTTGGCTGTGGGCTACCAAGTTACAACGTAATCTGAATTTCCCCTACAGACCCAGTGTTGTCTCTAGTTTGTTGTTTTACAAACTCAGCTTTGTGAGTTTCCCCTTACAAACTCCGCTATTTGAGCAAGCACCCCATCACCAATAGAAGTGTTACATAGAAGGCTGAGCTTTGAGAAAAATCCCCAAAGCACAAAAAACAACATGAGCAAGTGGCTCAGATGTTCACAGTCCCTACCTACTACATTGCTTCTTCTCATTAAACTCATACCTATGACTTTACGGAGAAATTCTTATAACCAAATGACAAAAGAAGAAAAGATCAGGCCTGGTTTACAGATGGTTCTGCATGACATGCTGGCACTACCTTAAAGTGGATGACCACAGCACTATAGCTCTACTCAAGGGTAAGTGTGAAGGAGAGTGGTGAAAGAAGATCCACCACAGCAGAACTTCAAGTAGTATGCCTGGTTGTTAATTTTGCTTGAAAGGAGAGATGGCAAGAGGTATGGGTCTACATTGATTCTTGAGTAATGCCTGAGTTGTCAGAAACTTAGAGGAAACACAACTGGAAAATTAGGTAGCAAGAAGTCTTTGAGGGAAAGATATGAGCATAGATTTCTCTGGTCACAGCATAGAAAGACATTTATGTCCTACCTGAAGGTTCATCAAAAAGTAACTTTAGCAGAGGAGTCTATTTGAATATCAGTCATATATCTTCCCCATCCACCCTTAGTTTTGTCCAATAGGGTTATGAACAAAGAACCCATGGTGACAAGGTTGGAGGCCACACATAGGCCCAGGAACATGAACTTCCACTTATCAAGGCCAATCTGGCTATAACCACTGCCAAGTGTCTACCCGGCCAATAGCAGAGACCAACACTAAGACCCATATGGCAGCATTCCCCACCTGGCAGAGATCCTTAAGCTACTTAGCTAGTGTCAGGCTGATTACATTTGAACACATCTTTTATAGAAGTGACACAACTTTGTTCTCACTGGACTAGACACTTTCTCTGGATACAGATTTGCCTTCTCTGCCTACAATGCTTTTGCCAAGATCACCACTGTGGACTTACAGAATGCTTTATTCACCCTCTGGGTATTCCACCCAGCATTTCTTCTTAACAGGGAACTCATTTTATAGCAAATGAAGTGAGGCAATGAGCTCATGTTCATAGAATCTACTGGTCTTGCCATGTTTCCCATTGCCCTGAAGCAGCTAACCTAACAGAATGATGAAAAGGTCACTTGAATAATTAGTTACAGCACCAAACAGATGACAACACCTTGCAGAGTTCAGATTATGTTCTCCAGGATGTGTTCTATACTCTGTATCAGTAACCAAAGTATGAATTTCTCTCATACCTAAGATTCACATGTCTGGAATCAAAGAATAAAAATTGGGAGTAACTCTTTCCACCATTAATCTTAATTATCCATTAATGAATTCTGTACTTTTCATTCTTGCAACTTACAGCTCTGTTTGGTTTACAAGTCTTAGTTCCCAAGAGTGATATATTTCCACCAGGGGATACAATAGCAGTCCCATTAAACTGGAAACTTTAGGCTCTTGATATTAGTGAACCAAGCACAAAAAGGTTATTAGTATACTGAATTTGATGATTAGTTCTGACTGTTAATAGGAAATTGTGTTGCTTCTACATAATGAAGGCAGGGAGAGCTAAGTCCGAACACAGATCATCTTGGGCACCCCTAAGCACTCCAATGTCCTATGATCAAAGTTAATGTAAAACATCAATGACAGGTAGATATACAGGTAGGAATATTAATAACACAGACTTTTCAAAGCTGAAGTTTTGAGTCACCTAATAGACAAGGAATCATAACCAGCTGAGGTGCTTGCTAAGGTCGAAGGAAATATGGAGTGGAAAAATGAAGTTTATAAATACCATAAATGAGAACTGTAATAGAAATGAGTATTTCCTCCTTACTTTGATATAAATATTCTTTAATATATACTAACTTCTTCCTTTACATTCCTTTGTTTCTTCCCTCTCTTCTCTATAGCTTGCTGCTATACTTCAATAAAAAAGAAATTCCTTGGTCTGAAGTAATTTTGGGTGAGATACTATGATAGAATAAGACATTTCAACACTCAGTGGATGATGGGATAGCAGCACGATTGTGGGCAGGAAAGGCAAATCCACATCCAGAAGAGGTTTTTATTCAAGTTACATCAAAGTGCGGCCATTTCCATTATGTGACAGAACTAATGAAACAACTTCTATCAGGCAAACTGATCCCTCTGGGACTGGGGCTACACAGAGGGCTCAGTGTTGGCTTTTGATATTGGGCTAGTTAGTCTGAACAGGGACAGTAACCACATCAGTAGTAGAAAGTCTATGTTTTCAACCCTACATACAACCTGAATTCCTGCCACCATGGCCACTTTGTACAAGAGCACATTGAACATGGGTCCAGGGAGGAGGAGACACTGCTTCAAAAATTAGGATTATGGAATTTAGCCACTTCGAGAAACACTGACAGAATTAAGAGAGAGAGAAAGAGAGAGAGGGAAGGAGGGAGGGAGGGAGGGAAGGAGGAAGGAAGGAAGGAAGGAAGAAAGGAAGGAAGGAAGGAAGGAAGGGGAGAGGGAGGGAGGGAAGGAGAGAGGGAGGGGGAGAGGAAAACAGAAAGAGGAAGAACAATGGCTTCTCCCTTTTTTCTGTCTTTTGATCTCCCACTTTTCTGTCTCTTAATAATAGAACCAAAGAATGATAGGAAATATAATTTGCAAAATCTCAGCCCCAGCATCATATAGCAATATTGAAGGACAGGTAAAAGGTGAAAAGATAGTAGGAAAATAATTGGCCCATTAACCCCATCACATCCTACTGTGAAACCCTCAACAGCAATGTAGAAATACAAAGAAACTGAGATATGGCATAGGAGTCAAGAGACATTACCACTGCAATTGGCAATTGTTTAGGATCTTATAATAATATCATTGAAAATAACCGGGTATTTTTACGTGGCCTTTATTTTCATTACCAACATTTTTTTACCCACTCAATTGTGTCTGTTTTAGTCCTTTAAAATTAATGTTCAAAGATTTCATTAAAAATTTGATGAAGAATACAATAAATTGTCACCAAAGGACCATCAATCTGAGGTGATACAAACATATAGAGAATTCTCCTAAGAGAAGAAAGGAAAACACGGTTGCCTGTTAGACTCCACTTTAACTAATCTGAGATTACAGAGAATTTCCAGGATGTATAGAGGGTGTATTTCAGCCCTTAAAAAATATGTTCCTTTTTCTACTTTTCTGTCCACCTAAATAATACTGGATCTGTATTCCTCTGAGACATAGCTTGATTCAAGCTTTGTTTTACACATATGTTACAGCTGTGGTTCTGGCGGATGTAAACAGAACAGCATTCCACTGACAACCAAATAATTCTTGTGAATGAATACTGATTATATGTGCACAGCAGTTTATCTAATACAATGGGTCATTTTGCCCTATTAAGTATAGTACATGAAATTCCAGCTTATCGGGAATGATAGCAATGTCTTATGTTTGGAGCCAATTGTAACAAATTTCCAGACATTCTTGATTCTTCAGCTGACTGTCACTGACTCTCTGTGAGCCTGGGCAAGTCATTTAAACTTTAAAAGTTTGATTTTCCATCTGTAAAATGGGATAATTATATTGACTTTAGGATGTTCAGATGAAAGGAATGATGTAAGTGCAAAATAATCTACTCATCATTAGGAAGGCAAGATTATCTACTTATGAAAGTGAGTAGTACTAGAAAACTATGGTCAAAGGAAAAAGACATTTAACAAGATTTTTATAATTACACAAAGCTAATTTGACTAACATTCATTAAGACAGGTATGTATTTTATTCCACATATTATCTCTTCTGCAAGACAGAAGATACTATCTTTGCAATTCTTTAATGATAGTAGTGTCTCAAAAAAGCAATTCACTACGATTTATAGTTCTCATGAGAATTTTAAAAACATTACTCAATAATTTTCTTTAAATGCTTAAAATGCGCTCTACAAAACAAATATAAATTAATTTATTTTGTTGTTTTGAGATTAACTGTAAATAAAAATGCACATATAGTTCTTTTAGGTTGTAATACAAGTTAGTTTCTGAATTTATCAAATCAAAACATATTAGATACTCCTGGGGCTTCCCTGGTGGCACAGTGCTTGAGAGTCAGCCTGCTGATGCAGGGGACACGGGTTCGTGCCCCGGTCCGGGAAGATCCCACATGCCACGGAGTGGCTGGGCCCGTGAGCCATGGCCGCTGAGCCTGCACGTCCAGAGCCTGTGCTCTGCAACGGGAGAGGCCACAACAGTGAGAGGCCTGCGTACCGCAAAAAAAAAAAAAAGAAAAAAAGTAAAAAAACATAGTAGATACTCCATACAAGATTTAGACTCTTGTCTTGCATTTGGTAAACGGTACCAATGAGATTATAATCTCAAAAAAGGCAAACTGTAGCTGATTTTGATACTACTTTAAGACATTCTTTGAAAATAAGTTCCAAAAGTTTTCTTTTTTCAAGCTGTACCCCAAAATTGGACACTGACTTTAGGATTGATTAGAACAAATTATGAAAGTGGTAATTTAAATACATAAAGTCATTAAAGTTCTTTCCACTATTTTTTTCTGAGAAACATATATTTTTTTAAGTCTGTGTATTGATCAATAATGTGTGCCTACTAACCAAAAATAAAAGATACTAACGATGGTGGGGGGGAGAGAGAGAGAGAGGAAATGAGGAAGAAGTTGTCTTCAGGGAAATCTTAAGTTTTGCAGGAGGTTCTAAACCTCCAGTGCAGCTGATTCAATTGTCTCATATCCAAGGACTGAAACATACTCCAGAAGTTCTAACTTTTAAGCAAAATGTTTATGTATAAACACTACATTTTCATAGTCATCAATTCCTTTTCTACAGACTAACCACAATACGTTTTGCATGTAATTAATAGTGACATAATTTTTAAACAGTTCCAACCTTAGAGCCACAAAGAGGTAATAACTTAGGAAAACTAGGTGTGAAAAGGAAGCATCTGACAGGTGGTTTTCTGGGGCAGCTCTTTGGTTTCTTGCTCCAGTGAAGGGAAGTGTATGATTAATGAAATCTTAGTTTTTTTAAAACAAAGTGATTAGCTAGATAATCACCTTAAGTCTTTTACCCAAAGGGGTAAACTTATCAGTAGGTTCCCATAAATGCCAGAGAAAAACTCCATTCTCAAATGTATGTGGGTACAATTTTAAAATGTTATGGATTAATGCAAACAATAAATTAAGCAAAATTAAAACTGAAATAGCTCCTTTCATAGCTTTCCTGGATATCTTCTGAATATCTGGCTATTACTATGCCTCCTATAGATTACATCCATGTGGCATGCTGGGCTTCACTGGCTGTCATGAAATAACTTGATATATGACCTTTTCCCTGTGGCTAGGGAGAAAGGTGGGGAATATTTAAAACCACAAAGTTCAAGAGATATAGCTAACTTCAGAATGAACTGAGTGAACAATGACATATGACTTCAGTGCTGTGAAAGGAGTCAAAAGTAGGGATTTAAGGACAGAGAAAATTCTTGCTAAGTTATGAGGCAGCCCAGCATGACTGAATTTAAAAAAGATCCAAAGAGTTGGCTGGAGATACATGAGCAAAGTCTAACTTCCTGGGAAGAAGAATGGCAAGGGTCTAGCAAGTTGTCTGGGGAGGTTTCCCAGGGGACCGGAATGAAAATCAGAAAAAGAGCAGACCATGGACATATGGGGTGAAAACTAAAGTTTGATGATCATGTTGGTGCTAAATATGCATTTTCTTATTCAGTTTTCACAATCTATGGGCAATAGCCATTAGCATATTCATAAAAATAGATATTAGTAGGCATACAGCTAGAAAGAAGAAGAAACTGCATTAAAACCTGAATCTTTTTGACTTCGCAGCCCATGAACTTTACAAATAACTTTCATTTTGTAGATAAGAAAACTGAAATTAAGTCATCTGCTTAAGATCACATATATTTAGAAACAGCAATAAAGACAATCATCATGGATACCAGTGGAAGGTAGCAGACTAATTCCAGAATACACATGCTGTTGGGATTAAAGGACCTAATAAAATACAATACTTTATTCTCAGCCATGCAAGGATTGGTTAGGGAAGTGAATTCAGGCAAAAATGAATTTATTTACTTCAGATAGGAAGCAAATAAAGACTGTCAGTTCTATCTGCCCCTTAGAAAGACATTTAAATTTTTTTCCTAATCAAGAAAAAAAAAATAAGGCTAAGATTTATTGGACCTTCTCTATACTAGGAGTCAAATAATTAGCAATTCAAGATATACAGAAGGCCAGGAAATTCTTGGCAGGAGCTACCTTTGAGAGCAATCAATACTCCAGGTAGGAGTCTGGAGCCACAGTCAATGGGGAGGTTTTATTCAGCAATATAGATACCACAGACAAATGAACAGAGAGGAATGGAAGCGAGAAAACAGAGCTAAAGATTAGAAGTCAGAAAGATAGTCAATCCATGAGTGAAATCAGAATTATTGACCCAAAATGAGACTACTGAATATATAAAAGTGAGCAAGAGAGTGCTTTTTGGACACATAAAATGGCATTGTTTTCTAGACAGCCTATAAACTGTACAATCACTAGGGGCAAAATACATTGAGCTTACTAGACCTTACAAGGAGTTCATACAAATTAACAAATATATCCTGGTTGCCTGTGTTCTAGCTGCTATACATACTACAATGAACAAGACAAAGATTCTGACTTCAGAAGGTTTATGTTCTTGTATAGGAGACAGATAATAGAAAAATAAACATATAAAATAATGTTCAGTGATTGTCAGTGTTAAGAAGAAAACTTGAAAATGATTGATGGGAAGCTTAGGGCCTTCAAGAAAGTGAGAATTTCTCTGAGGTAGGGACATTTGAGCATAGACAGGAATGAAATTAAGAAACTAGCCCTGTGAATTTCAAGGGAAAGAAAACAAAAGGTGAAAACCCATAAAAAATAAACAAACTTCATGTCTGAGCAAAAATAAGAGGACCACTGTGGCCAGAACAGAGTGAGCACGGCAAGGAGTCATAGGTGAGGTCAAAGAGAGAGGATTCAGATCATGTAAGCCTGTGTAGGTAAGGAGTTTTGTTGAAGTTTGAGCAAAACAGTGACATCCTCAATTGGCATCTTCAAAAGGTGAATAGTCACAACAGAAAGATTAAATAGCCGAGGAGCCTACATACAAGAGGATGGTGGCTTGGATAAGAATGGTAATACTGGAGATGGTGGTTTTTGAATACAGTGTGTATGTTGAAGGTAAGTTGAAGAGATCTTGCATATCAGTACCTGGAAATAAGGGAAAGAAAGGAGTCAAAAATGATTTTCTAGGTATTTTGGCCTAAACAACTTAATAAGTAGGAGTACCACTTATTAAATGGTGAAGGCTGGGAAAGGAGCAGGTGTTAGATGGTGGTAGGGAGGGGCAATGAGTGGTGAATAAGGCACATTTGACCAAAAGCTCAGTATTAGAAGTGTTCAGTTTGAGATGACCACTAGACATCTAAGAAGAGATGTTGAGTTGCTGCTTTAGATATGTTTTGAAGTTCAGAAGAAAGATTCAAGCAAAAATTATACACTAAGATTCAGCAATGTACACATGGCATGTGAAGTCACAGGACTGGAAAAACAAAAAAAAAACAAAAAAAAAACAGGGAACTATTTAGAAAGTAAGCACTATCACTAGAAAAACTGAGACCTGAAAGGTTTGACTAGATACCTCATCACGGTCACCTAACTAGGAAGAAAGGGTGCAAAGACTGGAACCAAGACATATCCGAGTCCACGTTCTTATTCTGTACTTTCCAAAATCATTTACTATATCAGTGCTGATTTAATAATCTTCATAGCAGCCTTGGGAAACAAGTAACTTATAACTGTTTATATGTGATAAAACTTTTCAAAATTACATACAACTAATAAATTATAAAACATTTGTATCCTATGAAAAGTTGAAGGAATTAACTTTTTTTTTTTTTGCGGTACTCGGGCCTCTCACTGTTGTGGCTTCTCCCGTTGAGGAGCACAGGCTCCGGACGCGCAGGCTAAGTGGCCATGGCTCACAGGCCCAGCCACTCTGCGGCATGAGGGATCTTCCCGGACCGGGGCACGAACCCGTGTCCCCTGCATCGGCAGGCGGACTCTCAACCACTGCGCCACCAGGGAAGCCTGAAGGAATTAATATTTAAGATCACAGGCTCAGAATATGAACTAGATGTATCCAGTTCTGGCTCCATTGCTTGCTATTTGACCTTGGGCAAGTTAATAAAACTTTCTGTGCCTCAGTTTCTTTATCTGTAGAACAGAGAGAATAATCGTACCTCCTTGTAGGGCTGTTATTATGATTAAGTATGGTAACATTTGTAAAACACTTTGAAGAGTACCTGACACACAGCAAGAGTTATAATGGTGCAGCTAGGGTTATCATCTAGGTTAGAGGCAGCAGAGTAGTTTGGTTAAGAGTGAGGGCCCTACTACCAGATTTCCTGGCAATGCATTCAAGCTGCCAGATTTATTGACTGTGAGCCTTGTGCAAGTTAATCTACCTGGGTCTCTGTTTCCTCATTTATATATTGGGAATAAGAAAATTATATACCTTATAGGATGACTGTGATGACCCAATACACAAATAAACCTATAGTATTTAGAACAATGCATGGCACATATTAAGTTCTCAATGAATGTTAAGTATTGATATCTACTCCAGATCCATTCCAACGTCCAATGTACCCCAACTGCACTCTGGGCATCAAACAATAGCTATTATGAAAAACATAATTAGCAAGCTTACAAGAGCTCAAATTTCACAAAACCCGCACTTTGGGTACTTTCATGAATGAAATCTATAAATATTTAGAGGCTTGCCTGACACTTATTGCCATCAAAGCTTTCATTGCAAAGCAATAAACACCAGGAATTTTCATGAGATACTGTGAATAGGACAGTTGCTTTTGTTCATAAATCAGGTAGTAACCTCAATCATTAATAAACAAATCAGAGCCACAGCAGCAAGAGAATGTAAAGAGTAATTGGTAAGGAATCCAATAAATTTATTCAATACAAATAATCAAAACAAAGAATTTATTCTTAATTCTGCCATGCTAATGGCTTCTGTTAAAATGAAAATGATTAAGTCAAATTTGGCTTTAATTTGTTGTGGCTAGATGCAGTTTTCCCCAAGGTGATAAATTACTGTGAGAGCAAGTCAAATAATGTGAAATTTACTATGAGCCTGCTGTTGCATGAAAGTGGAATGAAACGAGAAACAATTCAAGAGTTATTCAGCATATAGTTCACTGAATTCAAGAAGGGAAAAGTATTATTAAAACCTCATATACCTTTATTACTGTTGCTCCGTTGTTGAAGAATTACTTTTACATCAAGACTGGTAATTTTCTATGCCATGCTCTTGGGACACACCATATCTGTGATCTGGACAATCTTTCAACTCCAAATATTTCATAGGATTACAGAATGCTTCTGTTGTGAGACATGCCAGAAATAGCTTGTCCCAACTTTCTCAGTATATAAACTAGGAAAATGAGGCCCAGAAAGGTTTAATGACCTCCTCAAGTTCCACTTGGGACAGAGCCAGAAGTTGCCTTGGGTTCTGTTTAGTCCAAATAGGAAAGAAAGATGGAAAGGAGGTGGAGAGAGTAAGTAGAGAGGAGCTGGTCTTTCAGCCTGCAATTTATTTAATATTCATTTAAAAAAAAAAACAATTTTCTAAAGCTCTCCTTTCTCCAATTAAGCAGGTGTTAACCTACTCTTCAGCTACCTAACAACTCTGTCCCAACATTTATTTCTTTACTGTTTTAAAAGTTGTACTAGAATAGAGTAGTTTGGATTTGTGAACTTTAAATATTTTTTGAAGAAATTATTTCAATGAGTTTGTCTATTTTTGCCCTGTCAAGCTTTCAGAAAAATTAGTGGGCAACATATGAATCTCTCCATCGGGAGCAACACAAAAAAAAGTGGGAGTATAATTGAAAATTGTAGAAAAAGAAAGTTGAAGCGCCTGCAAACGTAACAGAAGGAAAGGCCACAGTGGGTGATGAAGGGTCACAGCAGAAAGAAGGAGAAAGATAATCAGAATGACTCAGAAATTTTCACTTGGTATTGAAACAGAAAGTGGTAAATTTCATGTCATGAGGAAGCTGTCCTACTAGATAATGGCAAAGGGTAATTAAGGAGTCATTCTACAAAGGAAACTATTTTTTGTAAGTGGAAATCAATGGGTGCATTCCCTCCACCAGCACCATCTGCCACTGAGTCTGTAGTTTTGCATTTCACCTGAAGCAGCTGATTAAATCACTGACACTTGGAGCAGAACAGGGACTTTTCTTTTTAATTTAATTTAATTTATTTTATACAGCAGGTTCTTATTAGTTATCTACTTTATACATATTAGTGTATATATGTCAATCCCAATCTCCCAGTTCATTCCACCACCAAGAACAGGGACTTGTAATCTTTACAGTGTGCTGCGCTAATCAGGCCAGCAACTGTGCAAGGGACAGCCAGACCTGGACTTCTGTGATGACAGCACTAAGTGGAGTAGAAAGAGATGTATTAGATATCTTAAGCTACTCTGGTGCTGAGCACTGGTTATGTCAGCCTAAGAGAAAAGACAATATGAGAAGACTTGCCTCAGGTCAGGACTTTAATCATCAGAAGAAAAGATGATTTGCTCATACTCACTAAGCTAACCCCTGCCGAGAGCCCTTTTTTCCCAGCTCCTACTCAAAATATGAACTAGAAAGAATGAGGGAAGGGCTAAAAGAGGAAATAAAGAAGCTAGATTGACATCTTAGTGTCCTGTACAGTTTAAGTTTTGCTCAAATGTATGCACTAGTGATACAGGCAGAGTCAATAATAGAGCATGGGTCCTGTTTCTTAGTCAGGGGCCCTTGCAATTATGGCAGAAGCTCTAAACCTTGCACTGGACATCCAAGCTTAGGCCATAAGTGGGTCTTTCTTGAATTCATCCAGCAAATCCATATTAGGTTAAATTCATAATTAAGAAATCTCCAGACACCAGTTTGTAGAAACTGTGTATTCTTGTCAATGAATAGGCTTATCAACAGCATGTGCACAGTCTTCTTCATCCAGAATAATTTAGCTCCCCAGATAGTCTCAATTCTTCAAGCCTGCCCAAAACTCACTGTCCTTCACATTCATTCTGACAAGTAACATACATTTTTATTACTCAGTGTCGGGCAACATGAATACATCCTTCCTTCCCTCCCCCCCCCCTCCCTCCCTCCCTCCCTCTCTTTCTTCCCCTCTCTCTCCCTCTTTCTTTCTTTCTTTCTTTCTTTCTTTCTTTCTTTCTTTCTTTCTTTCTTTCTTCTTTCTTTCTACTTTTGTTTACAGGAAACTATAATAAACACTTTCTTAGTCCGATCAGGCTGCTATCACAAATTACCCTAGACTGGGTGACTTAATAAACAACAGACATTTATTTCTCACAGTTCTGGAGGCTGGGAAGTGCAAGATCAAGGTGCTGGCAGATGTGGTTTCTGGTAAGTACCTACTTCCTTGTTGCTAGAGGGCTGTGTGGCTATATTCTCACTGTGTCCTCACATTGCAGAAAGGGCATTAATTCCATTCATGAGGGCTCATGACCTAATCACCTTCCAAAGGCTCTACCACATTGGGGATTAGGCTTCAGTATATGAATTTGGTGGGACACGAACATTCAGTCCAGTCCACTCCCTTTTCCTTGGTTTTGGGTTCAAAAGGCACCAAGCCAATGTTTCTATATGCCAAGAACCAGTATTCAAATTAATTGATGGCATTCTATTTATATTTTGTTTCTATGAACAAATCTTCAGATGGCTTAGTCTAGATTCTACCAGTTGTTTTTTAAATGCATTATCAAATTAATTTGGCATGTATTATAGAAAAGGTTTCTGACAAGTTTTATATTTTATACAAAGCAAACCAAAACCTTGAATTTTAAATTTCTGGATGACCCATAACAAGTCAGTTCAAAATGTAAGATTTGCAATGAGTTTATAATATTCTGCCTCCACATTGAAACAAGATAAAGAAGCAGCACATGTTTGGGACATCCCTGACCTTGTCCCATGGGATCCATTTTTCTTATAAGCTAGTCCTTACAGTGTCAGAATCAGTGTCATGGCTACAAAAAATAAAGTAGCAATTTTGCTTGCAAGGTTTAGCTGCAGATAGTTCAGTTGCCTCAATTTCTGACAAATTAGAGGAAATAATAAAATCTCAAGTTGTTGAACTGTGACTTTGAATCAGGATAGAGCTACCATTAAAATCCAGATCGAGACTTTCAGTAGCACTTTTAATGGATAATATAACTGAAGAAGCAGATTCAGGGCAAATCCTTTTTATGCATTTTCCAGGAGGCTGGAACCTAGTTAACAGTGTTAAATAGAAATGAGGAAGTGGGACTTGGAAGGTAGATGAGGTGCTGAAGATGCAAAATATTGTAAGTATGATCTTTCTAGATTGCAAATCTGAAACATGCCACACCTTTCCACCCCCGCTTAAAGCCTTTAGTGACTCCTGCCATCCTCTAGATAAATATGAAGCTCCTTAGCCAACAATGTGATCCCTGTTACTTCTTTTCATCCCACAATCATTTCATTATCTCCCCTCTTATCTGGAGCTAGCCAGCTCTCAGGCCACACTGTGCTCTTTTACCCTGTGCCTTTTCACATTGTCACAGATACAGCTGCTTGGTTTGCTCAACTCTGTTACATCTTCACTTTAATGTACCTTCCTTAATGAGCCAGCTAAAATCACATTTCAGCCAGTATTCTAGATGTGTCACAGGTTCTATCAATCAGATGCACTAGTAAATGAAGAGAAGAAAACTAGAGGAAAATAATTTATTCAAATGGACAACATAGTATCAACTATTACCTTAAAAGTTGACTGGTCAATTCCTATCTTTCTTTAAAGAGGACTTAAACATCTAAAAGAAACATTCCCTTTAAAAGACCCTATAATTATAAACATAGTTCCACAGGAAAATATCATATGCTTCAATTAAAGTAAATGTTAGAACAGCTGTGTGTCATCATTCGTTTATTCTTTCAAATAGGTATTTGTTGGTTCCCTTCTGTGTACTCAGTGAAAGAACTGTAATCAATGTATTTGTATCAGTGACCCAATATCTACCAGGGATGATAGGATGTTATGCTACAGTATCAAACAGTGCCTGACTCAGTGATTTAGAAAAACAGAGATTTATTTCACATTTATGCTAAAATTACACCATGACTGGGAGCTCTGCTCTATATCTCTTTACTCTGGGATCCAGGCTAACAAAACAGAGACCATCTTGAACATTCCTATTCACTGAGTCAGAGGGCAAAAATGTATTCATAAAGGTCTCCACTATACAAATGATATATAACTCTGTCATTCACAGCTGATTGGCCAGGATTAGTCACATGGCCCAATGCAACCACGAGGGAGCCAGGATGGCCTCAGAAGGAAAGAATCTGAAATATTTAACAAATATCACCAATGTCCACTATGATCTGCCCTTCTGGGTAACCAAATATTTGGTTTATTCTCCTTTCTGAATGAAAAATATGCTCCTCTTTACCTAAGGGAGAAAATTCCAAAGGTGCATACAGTCATAGCATCAAGCTCTGGGCTCTACGTGGCAGTTTCTACATTGAGGTTATGTGCAATAGTGTGTGCATATCCAGGTGGGTCTTTATCTGGAGAACTATAAACAAGCAAAAAATAAAAGACAAGTTATCTGCTTCTTACACAATCAATATGAAATGGTGGAACAGGAATAAGATAACTGAAGTAAACCCTCCCATTCAGAAAAGGAGACAGTGAGAAAAACACACAGTAGACAGTGATCCACAGCCCCCTACCCTGGAGTAGAGGCATGTTTCTTGATTAGGCTTCAATTCTATTCGCTGGGAAAAGTTCCCTAGTCCATTGTTCTCTGTGGCCCTTAGATCTGGTCTTTGTTCATTATACTCTCTGGCCATTTTAAAGTGGGCATTGATGAACAGGACACCCCTGTGGGCTGAGCAGCTTCTTCAGTCTACTTCCTGACCTGTTAACCCAGGTTCTGGTTTCTTCTTAATCAATGTCTTTTCCTTTTTGTTCAACAGCTCCATGTGCCAACAATTGCACAAAAAATTCTCTTCAAGATATTTCTCTCATTCTCTCTTGACTTAGTTGCACACATCTGGAGGCTATATGGCTTCAATGATAGAACCGTACACTTATTCTCCTTTCCCTGATCCATTTTTCTTCTGAAAAAATTTACTGGGCACTCCTTAATCCATTTAGAAGTTTTAACAGTAAGTATGACAACAATGCTCTTGATTTTATCCTTGTTTGTAGGCTGAATTTTAAGAAGTCTTTGTAGCTTAAAACAAATCTCAGTTTTAGCTTTTACTGTTAGGGGTTTAGATAGAGTTGCCTGTTAATTTCTGGACTCTATATGTACTCTTTCATTACTACTTGCAAACTGACCGATTATTTTTTAAGCTTGTCTCTTTCTTATATTGCCTTGTCACATGCCACAAAAAGCAGTCAATGTATCCTACTAACATTCTAATACCCATTTTTTCCTCTTTAAGCTGCTAACTCATTAGGTATACTGTCCTCCTTCCTTGTTATCCCAAGCAAGTCTTAGCAAAGTTCCATCACCACCCAACTGGATTGCCTTTCTTCTAGCCCCAGTATCAGTTTCCTTGAAAGCTGAAAATCATCTCCCCTCATCAAGCTAATCCCACATATTTTAACATTTTTTATTTATTTCGGTAGCATTGTATACCTCATACCAATTTCTGAAGCATTTCAAGTTGTGCTAGCTGTGAGTAGCAAGCTACCACCAAAATCTCAATCACCAATAACATAAAGATCTTTATGTTCTTTATAGAGGGGAAATCTAGCACTTCCTCTTTACGTTTTGCCACTACCTTTGTGCATAAAACTCACATGGTTTTTCCCTTAGGTTGCTCCCAAAGTCTCCCTTTCTCTAGTCTTGAATTCATACACCACAAACTGCCATGAGAATCGCCTCAATGTGATGCAAATCTGACTACGATTCTTGAATTTACATTTCTCAATTCTTCCTAAGCATACTGAGAATAAAAATCCTTTTTTTTTTTTTTAAGTACATAAATTCTTTCATGATGTAACCACTGACTACCTTTCTAGCTCATCTTTGGCCATTCATCAACATACACATAGGCTCCAGTCATAAAAAATACTCTGGTCATTCTTGCTTCCACCATGAAGGCTTTTCCCATTTTGCTTCTCTTTTGTTAACTCTTACACATGTTTTAAGATTCAACTCAAACACAGAGAAATTCTTTCAAGACCCTCTCTTTAAGTTGGGTTACTTAAATTTCTTCCTTCCATAGTATCTTGTGAATAACTTTATCAAATTGCTTATTGCATTATGTTTTATTGTTTATTTTTGTTCCCTAAAGTGGACTATTAGCTATTTGAAGTCAATGACTTTCTAATTTGTTTCAATTCTTAGAACAGTGACAGACCTGTGATTGGTGTTCATTATTCATTAATTAATTCAATCTATGTTTATAGAGTACCTGCTCTGTCACAGGGCACTGTGCTAGACTCAGAAAAGATAGAATAATTTGAATAACTTTTTACTTCCTTAGCTCAAGATACTTTGCTACTGAGTAGAGTTGATGTCATTTCCTGAGTGTGCCATGAAATTCTAATCCCCAAAGGCACAGATGAAAACATCTGATTATGAGAAAGAAATCTGATTTAGGCAAGTGGACTGTTGCCTCATAATTTTATGTGGTCAAAATCCTGACCCTGATCTCTAAACATATCAAAGCTAGCCTGGTTCCATTATACAGGGTTTTGTAATATGTTTTACTAAATCCAATGTAAGTCACAGGACAGAGTTTCGATCGTTTTCTTATTTCTTCCTTCCTAGTACTATTTTATTAATTAAAAATTAATAAATTAGAAGGTATTTATTTATTTATTTAAGAGGTTGCAAGACCTTATTCATAATGATTATACAGAATTAGGTTTTGAACACCTAGAGTTTTAAGTCTAGTTATCCTTACTTTAATACATAGATATTTTCATTTCTTGCGGGTTACTCCAATACCTATTATTTTTCAGCTTTCTTCATACTGCAAAATTTACTTAGAGCATGATTTCATGCTACCTTCAGGGATGTGCCTTTGTGTTCATATTTTTTAAAAATTATTTATTCCTTTTTGTAATAACTTCTCATAGCCTGGAGAAGATTTTCCTTGCCATATGCTCACCAAATCAATTCAAATTCCAAGTTTCCTTTCTAAAAAATTTGTTGTTTTAATTTGGAACTATTAAATACTCTAAAAAGAAAGAAGGGTAATTCCAAATAAATGAGAAAGAAGTTTAAGTCAGAAAGAGAAAAACAAATACCGTATGCTAACACATATATATGGAATCTAAAAAAAAAAAAAAAATGTTTCTGAAGAACCTAGGGGCAGGACAGGAATAAAGACGCAAATGTAGAGAATAGACTTGAGGACATGGGGAGGGGGAAGGGTAAGCTGGGACAAAGTGAGAGAGTGGCATGGACTTATATATGCCACCAAATGTAAAATAGATAGCCAGTGGGAAGCAGCCGCATAGCACAAGGAGATCAGCTCTGTGCTTTGTGACCACCTAGAGGGGTGGGATACAGAGGGTGGGAGGGAGAAGCAAGAGGGAGGGGATATGGGGATGTATGTATACATATAGCTGATTCACTTTGTTATGTAGCAGAAACTAACACACCATTGTAAAGCAATTATATTTCAATAAAGATGTAAAAAAAAAAAGAGAAAGTAGTTTTAAATTTTGTGTGTTTGTTAATGGTAATGGTATAAATGGTAGAAAGAAATGTGTATAGTCAACATGTCCCTAACCCATACCCCAACTTGGTGGGGTCAGACCTTACTTCTGAGGTCTTTTTGACAGAACACGAAATATGTGGAGGCTGTACGCCGTGATGAGGAAAGAACAAAATTTGGAGTCAGGCACACCTGAGAATAAATTGAGATTCTGGCATATGCCTAACCCCTTGCAAACCACTAACCGCTCAGCCTGAGTTCCTTGTCTCCTGAATAGTAGTAATACTCCTCGAATTTGCAGGATTGCTGCAAGGCTTAGAGATGAAATAGGTGACACACAGAAGACACTGAAAAGGTATATTATTTTGTCAATTGTCTTTTGAGAAATAAAGGAAATTATTTTCTGTAAACTTTTATAATTATACTCTATCAGTCATTTTAGGGACTTTTCTTTTTCTTTCATAGATTATTATTTCTTTAAAAAACAGAAAGAAGAGAAATTATAATTATGTTATATTTCATCCAGCCACATTTATGGATAATATTACTATAAGAAAAATTCCAGTGTGAATATTGAGATTACTTATTTAAATAACAAATAAAGGGAAATGTTATAATATGCCAAACATTTAGGGAAAGTGAGCTGAACAATTAGAGTGCCCATATGATCTAGCAACATGGAATGGAAAGGATAGGGCCCTCCTTCTATACAATGTACCTTAAACTTAAGTCTCAGATAATCAGAGCACTTTGGAAAATATGAATCATGGAATAACGTATGGTAGTAACTTGACAGCTTAGCCTAGTAGAGCAGGTAAACAGTGATGGCAGTTGATCACTGCATACTGAGTCTTGGCATACAAATAAGAGACAATAAAACTGACATACTTGCACACAGTGCTCTTAATTTCTGACAAAGGAGAGAGATTTTTAATGAACAATCAAAATTCCAATAGAGTGAACTCCTGATTAACTGCAAATGCAGAGTAAAAAATTTGTGTATAATATTTTAAAACTAAAGTGAACAACATTAAAACTTGCTATATGGACTTGGAAAAGCAGACACACTCTAAGATAACATTACACATCCTCAGATTCTTACATACTCAGCTCTCAGATTTGAAACCTGAAGCAATCATATTACTAGCTGCTCAGATTCTATATGTATGTGAGAAAAAGTCTAAAGTTATCATTTACAGAATCAGATTTCCAACTGTATCATTCTTCTCTCTTTGGTTTTTAGTCTACCAATTCATGGATTCATGAATGTTTAATTTATATTTCCTCTGTGAAATGAATTACTGATTTCAAGGTTTGTTGTCACCAATTACCAATAACTGAGGCCCTTAGAGCCCCCAAAGCTTTAAAAACACTGGTCAGAAGACAAGAGTATGGTCTTCACCCTGCCTCAACAAAGTTATTTAACCTCTTTGGACTTCACTTTTATTAGTGAAATGAAAATGTTAAGGTCTTTCAAGTAGTTCAAAGGTTTTTGATTCCATAACTTTTAAGTATTATAAGAGATAATAATGAAAGATATTAAGATATTAAGATATTAAGATATTAAGATAATGAAAGATATTAATAATGATGTCTAACACTTAATCATTGCTCACCATGTCCAAAACCTTGTTCAGTGCACTTCACCTTACTAAGTCATTTAATCTTCACAGCAGGTCTCTGTGGTATGTACCATTAGTCCTGTTTTATAGATGTGGAAATTGAAGCACTTGCAGGTTCAGTAACTTGTTCAAGTCATTCAACTAGTAAGAGGTAGAGTTAGGATTTGAATCCACATATCTCTCTACAAAGGCCATTTCTAAATGTAATTACACTGCCCAAGGAGCAGGATGAAAGTCATACAATGAATGGCCTTGCATGTCTGAGAAGAGAATTTCCATGTAATTTGTGAAGAAATAAGGAGCTACTGAAGGATGTTGAATAGCAGAATATGTTTTGATCCAATCTGCATCTGAGGGAACAGTCTTCAAAGAATATGCCAAATGGAAAAATGTAGAAAACAAGGGGCAGAAAAAGCAGTTAGGAAAGTAGCACAGAGATCCAGAGGAGTAAAAGCTAGGTAGTCCACCCAAAATAGAGAACATAGAAATGAAAATAAGGAGTTAAACTTGCCAGACATTGAAGACATAGCATATGCATGTAGTCTAAATCATATTCCATGTTTTCTAGCCTAGGTAGTGGGAAAATGGTAGTATCATTAAGACAGACACGGACATTTTTTAGAAAAATAAGATTTGGAGAAGAAGGTGTTGAGGCAGGTTTAGTAAGAAGTTGGGAGCCAGTTGAGAGAGACATATTAGCAATTGGAGGATTAGAATGTAGCTAATGCAGGAGTAAGTCAGAGTGACAGTGCTGATGTGACCCTGTCCTGCCTCCAATAGTCTGTGGCCTCATGTAGTCAGGCTGGGTTAACCACAGGATCACAGCTTCAATAGGATGGTCAGTGGCAGAACTGAGGGAAACGTGAACACAATAAAGTGTCCACTTTTGTTCTGCCCTCACCATATTTTATTCCTCTGGTCTGAAAAGAGCATGTCAGACACCTAACAAAACAATATATCAGAAGGACCTCAGTTTACTTTCCTTACATACAAAAACAAGCTCTACAGCCACTGACTTCTCCAAAGGTCGGTTATAAGTAATCCACAAATCTACTTACAGTCGCCAAGTGGGCAGAATTAAGGTACTTGGTTAGCCTTCTCTATGAGTTTCCTAACCTTTAGAACATTAGAAGTATAAAATTGCAGCATTCCAGTAATAGAAATGTTAATTTAACATTCCCACATGGAAGAGAATCCTGAATGTGTCATGCTCTTTCAAGACGCCAGTCAAAATAACTTTTAAATTTCTGCATAACTTAAATTTCTTGTACAGTCAAAATAACTTTTAAATTTCTGCATAACTTAAATTTCTTGTACTGAAAAACCAAAAGTTCCATGTAAAAGAAAAACAGAACAGGATTCTGATCTGCCCTTTTGTATAAGTAAAAAAAATCCATCAAAAACTTCTACCTTTCTTTTTACAAAGTTTGTTTGTAGTTTCACACTTTTGTTTGAGTGACACAGTCCCCTGGAAAGGTCACTTTTTTTTTTTTTTTTTTTTTGCTGTATGCGGGCCTCTCACTGTTGTGGCCTCTCCCTCTGTGGAGCACAGGCTCCTGATGCGCAGGCTCAGTGGCCATGGCTCATGGGCCCAGCCGCTCCACGGCATGTGGGATCTTCCTGGACCGGGGCACGAACCCGTGTCCCCTGCATCGGCAGGCAGACTCTCAACCACTGCGTCACCAGGGAAGCCCAAAAGGTCACTTTTTTATTTTCCTCAGTTTAGGGGAATAGTGGGAAAACCAAACCTGTGAACAAGAACTAACCCACTCAGTCTAGGGTCCTTTTAATCATTCAACTAATATTTATCACATATTGAACATCTACTAAGTGTACTCTACTGTGCTGGGAAGAAATAATAATAATGACATATGACATAATCCCTGCCTTTTATGAGACTTAGAAAGAAACAGACAAGCCCAAAATGCAAGGAGCACATTAAGAATGCCTTATGTGTAGTATGAATAATACTTTAGAGACGGAAAAGATTATTTCTGCCTAGAGCAAACGGCTTAATATACTCTCAGAATTCTGTGCTCTCTCATACAACTCGTGTTTTAATAGACTTGCTATCTCTTTGAATGGAAAAATCTCCAACCGCCAGTTGACT
Source organism: Globicephala melas (assembly GCF_963455315.2). Lineage (NCBI taxonomy): Eukaryota > Metazoa > Chordata > Mammalia > Artiodactyla > Delphinidae > Globicephala > Globicephala melas. The sequence continues at coordinate 116,261,820 of NC_083314.1, forward strand.
TTTTTTTTTAACCTGGTAGACTTTTCCTTCTCCTTCAGTACACTGTTTAAGAGTAACCCTTGCAGAGGGCCTAACCCAGGCTGGATTATGATGTATGTTACTGTATTTTCTTATCAAAATATAAAATATATTATAACATATAATTATATATATATAATATGTTATATATTATATCATATAGTATATTTCTATTTTAGTAAGAAACGATGACATTTGTTTGCTTTCTCAGAATGCTGCACAAAGTCTGAAACATGTTTCACATTAAAAAAAAGTTTGTAGAATGAATGTGAAATCTGTTTTAATTGGATCTTCAGGAAGCGTAAGACTTCTATAACTAGCAATGATAGAGAGGGGACTTCAAGAAAGGGGAATTTGCATAAAAAAGTTAGACATATTAGAGGAATGAAAAAAGGAGATAAAATTTCTGAAACAGGCCATAGTGAAGGGCAATAGGAGGTATGATTTAAAGGTAGGTAAAGAAAGATTTTGAAAGACCTTAAATTCAAAAGTGAGATATTGGAAATTTTTGACCATAGTCAATGAGGGATTTCCAAATACTTTTGAGCAGGCAAGTGCCATGATCAAACTGTTAGAACATAACAAGGTGAGCTCTGAGGTATGCTTGATGGACTCTCTGGAGTGGGGACCCAATATAGAGAACACAGATGATTTATCTACTGAAAAGTTATTGCAGATTTTAAAAATAAGGTGGTCAGTACCTAAATAACGGCCCTGGCAGAAAAAGTGAAAAAAAGTGAATTTAAGAGAACCGGTGAAGAAAGACTCAAATGGATATAAACGTAAAGAGTAAAACAAAAGGAAAAATGAAATATAAATTTTATAGTTATCAGTGCCACGACAGATACTTATAGGGAACTCCAATGAGTGGAAACACACAGAATAACCAAAAATTAAAAGCCAACTGGAACAGTACCTAAGTTGGCAGAACTTTGGGTTTGGGGGTATAGCTTTTATTTTTTTTTCTTTAACATCTTTATTGGAGCATAGTTGCTTTACAGTGTTGTGTTAGTTTCTGCTGTATAACAAAGTGAATCAGCTATATGTATATGTATATCCCCATATCCCCTCCCTCTTGCATCTCCCTCCTACCCTCCTTACCCTGCCCCTCTAGGTGGTCACAAAGCACCGAGCTGATCTCCCTGTCCCATGCAGCTGCTTCCCACTAGCTACCTATTTTACATTTAGTAGTGTATATATGTCAGTGCTACTCTCTCACTTCGTCCCAGATTACCCTTCCCCCCGTGTCCTCAAGTCCATTCTCTGCGTCTGTGTCCTTATTCCTGTCCTGTCCCTAGGTTCATCAGAACCTTTTTTTTTTTTTAGATTCCATAGATATGTGTTAGCATACGGTATTTTCTCTTTCTGACTTATGTCACTCTGTGGGACAGACTCTAGGTCCATCCACCTCACAAATAACTCAAATTCGTTTCTTTTTATGGCTAAGTAATATTCCATTGTATATATGTGCCACATCTTCTGTATCCATTCATCTGTCGATGGACATTTAAGTTGGTTCCATGTCCTGGCTATTGTAAATAGTGCTTCAATGAACATTGTGGTACATGATTCTTTTTGAATTATGGTTTTCTCAGGGTATATGCCCAGTAGTGGGATTGCTGGGTTGTATGATAGTTCTATTTTTAGTTTTTTAGGGAACATCCATACTATTCTCCATAGTGGCTGTATCAAGTTACATTCCCACCAACAGTGCAATAACAAACCCAAAACAATTAAGAAAATGGTAATAGGAATATACATATCGATATCAATAATTACCTTAAATATAAATGGATTAAATGCTTCAACCAAAAGACATAGACTGGCTGAATGGATACAAAAACAAGGCCCATATATATGCTGTCTACAAGAGACCCACTTCAGACCTAGGGACACATACAGACTGAAAGTGAGGGGATGGAAAAAGATATTCCATGCAAATGGAAATCAAAAGAACGCTGGAGTAGCAATTCTCATATCAGACAAAATAGACTTTAAAATAAAGACTATTACAGGAGACAAAGAAGGACAGTACATAATGATCAAGGGATCAATCCAAGAAGAAGATATAACAATTATAAATATTTATGTACCCAACATAGGAGCACCTCAATACATAAGGCAAATGCTAACAGCCATAAAAGGGGAAATCGACAGTAACACAGTCATAGTAGGGGACTTTAACACCCCACTTCACCAATAGACAGATCATGCAAAAGGAAAATAAATAAGTAAACACAAGCTTTAAATGATACATTAAACAAGGTGGACTTAATTGATATTTATAGGATATTCCATCCAAAAACAACAGAATACACTTTCTTCTCAAGTGCTAATGGAACATTCTCCAGGATAGACCATATCTTGTGTCACAAATCAAGCCTTGGTAAATTTAAGAAAATTGAAATCGTATCAAGTATCTTTTCCAACCACAATGCTATGAGACTAGATATCAATTACGGGGTATAGCTTTTTGCTTTGGTTTTCTATTCTGGGCTTTATAACTTGACTTCCTGATTCTCGCTTCCAGTTTTTCTCAGTTTTTTTCTGTATTCCATTCCTTGATTGTTCATCTTTGGCTTTCTTAAATCTACTTCTAGATTTATTTCTCTGAGGAAACCATATAACACAAATTTGACGAGCTTCAACATTTATTCGCTATTGATTTTGAAATTCTTCAGATATACACACTTCACTCAGTCTGTGGATCACCACTAGACAACTAGATAATGAATGAAACTACTGAGAGAAATTTATAATCCGACAGGAGAAACATTTGAGAGGTGAAGAGAGGATAATAACTTTAGATTTATAAGTGTAACTTAGTTAAGCTTCCTTAGCCATTTACACCTGGATAGGTTTTACTCAAGTAACTAATACCTTTTTACTTCCTGGGGAAGTCTAAAGCTTCTGAAAGATGTGTGAAAATTCTCAGGAGACTTAATATATTAATAGGCACTCTTTTTCTAGTCTTTTGTTTCCACATGTACTATCAGAACTACATGGTATTTACCTAGATGTTGCAATATAAATTTTGTTTAGTATTAAAAAAAAATTAAACCAACATACACAAGAAAAGGTTCACATAATATGGACTACTGAGCAATATTTATCTTTATTCAAGAATATTAAAGTTGAATTTACATCAGTTATCCTGCATCACACAACTTACAAACAGGTTAAATATTCGGCCTCCAAAATCTCTTCCACTTTTCCCACGCACCTGCAGTCTCCTCCACACTTCACTGAATGGTAGTTTAAGATAAATCACAGAAGTTGATAAAACACCAAAAGAGCTTAATAAAGGAGGAAAAGAACAAGGGAAAACTTTTAAGAATAGCAATATTTAGGAGGAGACAAGAGGAAGAAGAATCAATGAAAACAGAAAGGAAGAGTAGTCAGGATTAACTGGATCATAAAATTGCAATGAGGTATAAGCTAAGGTAAAAGAGCTCTAAGAAGGAAAAGTTACAAATCTACCCAATCAGCAAAAGTAGTGAGTAGAATGTGACCTTTGGAAAGGTTACTGACTGTGGTAATTCACATATTTATTACTGATTGAAAAACAATTCAGTAGAAGAGTCAAAGCAAAATAACACATGAGAAGGGCCTCAGGAAGAGGAAGGGAAAAGAAATAAGACAGAGATGTACCCCACTGGGAAATTATCTCTATTTGCAAGCAGAGGGAATTTGATGGTGTGTGGTACGTATTAAGGAAGGAGTTTTATGCTGTTCCAGGTCCCATGTATATGATGATGTGCATGTATCTTATGTGTTGTCAGAAGCTTAGTTTTGGAGATGAAGACTTCTCACTCCATTGACAACCTCTTTGTTCTCTATCTTTTATAAGTAAAAATGAGAAAAGCTCTTATATTCCCATTCATTCATTCTACAAATATATCATTAACCAGGAAAATAAAAAGAATTAAAGAAGGAAGGAAGGCAGGGAGGGTTGGAGCCAGAGAGACTGGTTTATTTCAGTTCATTCTATTTTCTCAAGGAGGGAAGAGCCGAAATCACTTTATAGTTAACCTTTCAATTTTCCTACTCTCTGGAAGAAGAAATGCTGTTTTGGCACACTTCTCATTCTGGATGCTTTCCAGGCAGATTCTCAATACAAAACCACTGTCTGCACACATAATCAGTTTACTACTTGATTTGATATGAGAAACCCACAAAGTAAAACTACCACTTTGGGGACCTCCTGATTGACCTCAGTAGGAAGCTTTGGACTGTAAAATAGTGCTTCCACTTTAACACTTGGACACTCACCCTTTGTGAACTGGTTTATACTCTCCCTAAGCAACCATATTCATATTTTCTAGATAATTACCTCTGATACCCAATTCACATTGTGTTTAGACATGGCTTGGAATCATAGGATTTTTAGAGTTAGAAAAGACCAGATAGAACATATGTCTCAACCTCCTCATTAACAGATAAAAACCCAAGGCTTCAGAAACATACTCCAGGGGCTTTCCTGGTGGCACAGTGGTTAAGAATCTGCCTGCCAATGCAGGGAACACGGGTTTGAGCCCTGGTCCGGGAAGATCCCACGTGCCGCAGAGCAACCAAGCCCGTGCGCCACAACTACTGAGCCTGTGCTCTAGAGCCCGTGAGCCACAACTACTGAGCCCACGTGCCACAACTACTGAAGCCTGCATGCCTAGAGCCTGTACTCCACAATGAGAAGCCACCACAATGAGAAGCCCATACACCGCAAAGAAGAGTAACCCCTGCTCGCCACAACTAGAGAGAGCTCGCGCAAAGCAAGGAAGACCCAACACAGCCAAAAATAAATAAATAAAATAAATTAATTTATAAAAAAAAAGAAAGAAAGAAAGAAACATACTCCAGGTTGCACAGCTAGTGAGTCTCTAAGAAAGGACTAGTGTTCACCTGTTCTGACTTTAGTTTCAGGGCTCTGCCCCATCACACTTTTCAGTGTATGTTGGAGATTGCCACCCTTTCTTACCACTTATCTGTACTTTTAGTCTTGCTTTTGCCATTAATTATTTTCTTCAACCATGAGCACATTACTCTACTCATAGGCCCCAGTTTTCTCATGTGTAAAGTTAGTGAGTTGAATTAGATATCTATAGTTCAGTGTGGCTAAGACATAGCCTGATTCCATAACCATCATGAAAACAATTGTCTCATTCATAGATCTTTCATTTTACATAACAGAAACCCGACCGAGCAAGTGTAAACGAAAGGCACATTTATTGCAGGGACACAGGGCTATCACACAGATCCCAAGATAAAGAAGTAAAGGGGCCTCACCAGGAACTAAGATGATAAACTGGGACTATAACAAGGTTATAATTGATTTCTTCTGTGTCTCTCAGGAGCCCCTAGACTTTTATGCCTGCTAGTCTCTGAATATTAGCCTTATTTTTCTTTCCCTTCAGATCAATTCTCTCTGCTTTTCCAGACTCAGAACATGGCTGTCCAGAGGGACAGCCTTCACACTCAGTTCAATTACTACTAGAGCCTAACTAGTACCTCTGAATCCCAGTTCCAAGTGTCTTCACAATCAAATCTGATTGGTCAGCCTGGGTCAGACGAATACCAAGCTCAGTAAATGGAGGTCAGTATGGCAAGGCCAGAATCCACTTCATCTTCAGAAAAGGGCCATTTGGTCTAGGCAGAGTTCCCAAAGGAATGCTATTTCCAAAGGAATATTCAGAGTTGCTCAAATCATTTGCTACTTGATAGACACCAGGATGACAATGATTCCGAGGCTAAATGAAGGATGCTGTAAGCCCAGTATGAATGTTTTCATCTCTCTAGGTTTGACACAATCTACATAGATAATGTAGATATTTACCCTACTTAGCTCTCTCAGGTTGTCCACATATGAAGGATTCCATATATGGGTCTTAAAAAAGCCCACATGAAAAAGAAAATTAAATTCAAGTTAACAGTTTAGAATGAAAATAAAATGTAGAGCCAGGAAGTAAAAAAGCAACAAAACCCCCTCTAGAGAGAAGAGTAAACCTATAGCAACAACTAAAGGAATCCCACAAAAGAGAGTAGTCTCCAGATAGAGAAAGATGTGCAGCTATTCCTTTGAGAGGGTCTTAGTTTAAAGGGATTAAGGTAAATATTTAGGATAAAAAAAGAATCAACTAGGACAAGACAGCAAGGAATTCAGTGTGATTTCTCTTTGAACAGGAGCTGGTTTGTTATTATAATGAAACAAGCCCCCCACAGGCACCTTTTCCGAGACTTGTTTCCAATCCTATTGAGATTTCTATCCTTCAAAAGAAAGGATGTGGATTATTAGACTCTTGGCAGGGGGTACAGAAAAATCTATGTTGCTCTAGGTCCAACCCAGCAGTGGTGGATTAAGGTGTGATTGAATGGATTGGCAATCTTCCGCCCCAAACTTGGAAGAGAACCTTCAAATTCTGTCAGGATCTTCAACAAGGCAGTTTTCCCAGTAGAATTCCTTTTGTTGCTCCTATTTCCTCTTTAATTTTTTTTTTTATTCACCTCCTCGAATGCCACTGGTGAGTTTTACAAATCTGCCACCAAGACTATGTTTCTTCAAATAATATTTTTAAAAAGTTTTTGAGGTAGGGAAAATGGTACTAATCTTTATTATTTCTTAAGAAAACAAAAAAGGTTGGGGCACCATTTTTCATCATTGAACATCTTGAATTGTTTGAATCAATCTGCCTAAATCAGTTTGAATCAGGCTGTGCCAGAGAGCTGCTCTTAGGACAATTTATTTGCTATTCCTTAAAATAGTAAGATATTATGTTTCCATTTTTCTGTTGCTTTACCCTAGAGACTTCCCAAATATTATTTTATAAATAAAGGGAACACCAAAATCTTGAATTCTTATATCTGGAATTGGAAAAAATTTAGAAACATATCTTCAGTATTATCTATATTCATGTGCATATGTATCTGTCAGGGAGGAAGGAATTTCCTCTACCCTTCTAGGTTCTTCCGGCTGGTCTAAGAATTAAATTGACACAAGACAGATTAGCAGGAGAAAGTCAAACAAAAGTTGTTTGATGAGAGAGATCTAAAAAAAACTGAGTAACTTACCGAGAGGGCAGAAGCCCTCCCCTTAAATACCTTCTTTAGCTAAAGACAAAAGAGCATGTTGGGGGTGGGAAGAGTCCTTTATGGGAATTTACCAGGAAAATCACAGTAAACAAGGGTGACAGTGATGCAGATTTAAGTCGATCCCTTCTTCATTGGTAAGAGTTTCTAGAGAAGTGGTCATCCTCCGCTTCCTATAGAGAGGGAGACATTCTTACAAATGGAGATTTCTCTTACAAATGTAAATATCTCTTACAAAACTGCAACTCCTACTTGGGTTTTGGAGTCCTTTCCCTTATCTGCTGTTTCTCAGAAAACAAAAACAAAACAAAAAACCTTAAAATAATTAACATGCCAAAGAGTCATATCTTAGGGTGACAAATTCTGTTCCCCTACATATCATATATATGTTGTCTACTATATATCAAAGTTTATAGCACTTTCTGTTATATCAGAGACAAAGGCAAATCATCTGAATAGTTATCAAATTCATGGACCATATCTAATTTAACTTTCATATACATGTATATTAGGCATAATCAAGGCAAATTCTCTCAAGTAAGCTTTTTTTTAATACATCTTTATTGGAGTATAATTGCTTCACAATACTGTGTTAGTTTCTGTTGCACAACAAACTGAATCAGCCATATGCATACATATATCCCCATACCCCCTCCCTGTTAAGCCTCCCTCCCATCCTCCTTATCCCACCCCTCTAGGTCCTTGCAAAGCACTGCGCTGATATCCCTGTGCTATGCTGCTGCTTCCCACTAGCTAGCTATTTTACATTTGGTAGTGTATATATATCGATGCTACTCTCGCTTGGGCTTCTTTCCTTAACTTAAGAGGCTTTGTCTGCCATTTTTATACCATTACTAAACCAACTATAAGTAAAAGTTGGTTTGTTTTTGAATGGGCACTTTCACTTGTGAATGGCACTGAAAAAAACAAAGACCCTTCTTAAACACATTACCTTTAGAAATACAAGTAAAAATAGAACTCTGGTTTGTCACTTTAGTGATAATATATCTCTCCCATGGATTGACATTAACCATTTTTACTGTTCACATGTCATGGCTAGAAATGGACCCACTCGCTAATTAGCATGTTTTATCAATGCAGGCGTTAGGTGGTTAGTCAGACATTAGTAGGTCCTGCCCCATCCTGGACGGTTTGTCTTTCCCTCCCACACCCGGACACTGGTGGTCGGAGCTTAGCCAGGGATCCTCCCTCTTATAGTCAAGGATCACCGCTAGGTTTCCAGCCATATCAGGACCAAGCAAGATAAAACTAACAGCATACGTTGGTACAGGTGCACCAAGACCTAAAAGGTGATTCAAGGTAACCTGGGGCTCATTATGCTGTATTTGTAATAAATTAGCATTGTGGTTTTGTCCCCCCCCGCCCCCCACCATGGGTTTCGCTTAGGTGCTTATGGGTAAGTGCCTGCATACTAGGAGAAAAGTTATATAACCAAAAGCTGTCAATTAACTTGTCAGTCAAATGCTGCAGGACACAGGGAGGGACCACCAGTCTAAAAAACCCAACCCCACCCCATTGCGGGGCTGGCTTCTGTTTTCCAGACAGCCTGCTCTCATCCTTCTTGGAAGTATATTTTTGCTCTGCTTAATAAAACTCTTGTTACTTAAAACTGCTCTATGTCTCTTGACTGAATTATTTCCCTCAAGAAGGGCAAGAACTGAGGAAATCACTGTTTCCACTGGTGACACAAGAACTTGTGAGTGCTTACTAAAATGTGGATACTTCTAAGACTCTTAAGATTAGTTTCTCTAACATTAGCTAAGCAGGGCCAAGAACCCATGTTTTAATGAAAACCAGTTTGCTGCCTTTTTCTGCACTTTGGAATTATGAAGACCATGTTTTCAAACAAGTACTACCAGATCCTAACTAATGTCACTGAATACCAACTCCAAATATCTTCTCAATCAAATCTGATTGCTCCACCCTGGCCAGATTTCTAACCAGCTCAATAAGGTGGGACCAGTAGGGCAAGGTCAGAATCCCTTCTTCTTCAGAAAAGGGTGATCTGGTCTAAATAGACTTAGTTAGAGATTAGATCTCTAGAGAGCCCTGTAATTTGGGATTGGTTTATTTCAGGCTACAGTGCAAAACTTTCTTCCCTCTAACACTAAAAAGAAAAAGGAAGAAATTTTAGAACAATGGTCTTCAAACTATTTTTTGCATTCCCACATTCCAACATTGGAATCTGGGGTATGTAGAGGGTTCTTTGTTTCAATACAGAATTACAGAGAACAAAATAAAAATCAAATTGATAGCAAAATAGCAGAATAAATGAAAGTTTTAAAAGACACACTTAATAGTAATTCAACTAATATATAACTACCAATAAAAGTAGCAACTGAAAATCATCACCAAATCAAGATGCTCTAAAGATGAAGCATTCTTCCCTAATGCTTCAGTTTTATGTACATGTACAGAACAAGGGTTTTACAAAGTTATCAAGGATTGCGTGGCAGCCATACCCCTTACAGAAACACTGGACTGGGGTCTTCCATGCTCTACTAACATGGGGCTTTTGCTTAAAGATATCAAAATTTAGTAACCTTTAAAAACTCAGTGTTTTACTAATGAGTGGCTCAATTTCCATTGTAATAAAAGTGTATAGTATTGCAAGTCATTTGGTAAAATAACTAAATACATGACTTACTATTTTTATTTTTCCATACAGTTGGGAAAATAACTGTGGACTACCAAGACATCAAAGATGGTATGAAGGAAAACATTGCTCCAGAGATGTAGTTCTGTAACTAATTTCATTTCTGACAATTGAGAACTAAGTCAGGTCTTGGCTAGATTCTTTGGGTGATAGATTATGTGGCCCTACTATCCAGGATAAGAAAAATGGAAAAGCAAGAAAGTAGAATTATGACTTTTTGCTGTCTCTCTTTTAAAGTCTCTCCTTCCTCTTCAGATTTCTTCCCTCCCCTTACCCAAGCCTAGTGATATAAAAGGAAAAAAAAAAGTTGTGATTGCTTATTAATTGATTATCTGTGTATATCTACCTATCATGTTATATGAAAGTTCTTAGGTATGGCTTTTCTCTTTACATGGAGCATGGTATCCAATTTGTATGTTTTGTTTTGTTTTGTTTTGCTTTTGTTTTGTTTTGCTTTTAGACCCTACATACCATTTATGTCAGGAATTGCCTCTGCCTCAGCCTGCAGAATTGCACTGCTTTTGAATTTTGTAGATTTTCGCTTCTGACCAGAGATAAAATTTGCACGTTTTAAACATCCCATATTAGTCCTCAGTAAAGCTTCCTAAAATTTGATCAATTAGCAAAAGTGATACTGCTCCAAAAACTTAAGACACACAGAGTAGAGGCTTCTGAAATTCTACCAAACCTAAAATAATGAGAATGTTTCAGACCATTACTGTTTTCTTTATGTAGATTGACTGTGGTCTCAATCCTTGGCCAAGAATGGAGAAAGACATAAACTTACAAATCCACTTGTGGGAAAAATAATTCCTAGGTACTGAAGAACAAAAATGTTAATCAATGATTAACCACTCATACAGAGATGATTATTAATTACATTAAACAGTAATTTTACATGGTATTTCATCCAGTATATTTAGCTTTTCATTTTTATAACTTACCATGAGAGTTAGGAAATGTTCTTCAGGATCTCATCAATTAATGATTAATAACATATGTTTGGATGGAACCACAAAAGAGCCCAAATAGCCAAAATGATCTTGAGAAAGAAGAACAAACCTGGAGGTATTAAGCTCCCAGATTTCAAACTATACTACAAAGCTACAGTAATCAAAATTATATGGTAATGGCACAAAAACAGGCACATAGATCAATGGAACAGAATAGAGAGCCCAGAAATAAACCTACACTTATATGGTCACTTAATCTACAACAAAGAAGGCAAGACTATACAATGGGGAAAAGATAGGCTCTTAAATGTATGATGCTGGGAAAACTGGACAGCTACATGTAAAAGAATCAAACTGGACTGCTTTCTCACATCATATACAAAATGTAACTCAACGTGGATTAAAGACTTGAATGTAAGACCTGAAACCATAAAAGTCCTAGGAGAAAACAAAGGCAATACCCTTTTGGAGATAGGTCTTAATAATATTTTTTTGGATCCATCTCTTCAGGCAAGCGGGAAAAAAAAGCAAAATAAACAAACGGGGCTACTTCAAACTAGAAAGCTTTTACATAGCAAAGGAAACCATCAACAAAATGAAAAGGCAACCTACTAAATGGAAGAAGATATTTGCAAATGATATATCCAATAAAGGCTTAATATTCAAAATATATAAAGAACTCATACAACTCAATATCAAAAAAACAAACAATCCATTTAGAAAATGGTAGAGAACCTGAATAGACATTTTTCCAAAGGAAACATAAAGGTAGCCAACAGACATATGAAAGATACTCAACGTTGCTAATCATCAGGAGAATAAAAATCAAAACCACAATGAGATATTGCCTCACAACTGTCAGAATGGCTAGCATTGAAAAGACAAGAAATAACAAGTATTGGCAAGTATGTGGAAAAAAAGGAACCCTCCTGTACCATTGGTGGGAATGTACATTGTTATAGCCACTGTGTAAAACAGTATGGCGGTTTCTCAGAAAATTAAAACTAGAATTACTAAATGATCCAGTAAACCGACTTCTGGTTATTTACCTGAAGGAAATGAAGACACTAACTCAACAACATATATGCACCTCCTTGTTCATTGCAGCATTATTTACAATAGTCAAGACATGTAAGAAACCTAAGTGTCCATAGATAGATGATTGGATAAAGAAGATATGGTATATATTGTGTTGGCCAAAAAGTTCATTCAGTTAGTGAATACATTGTTCAATAAAATTCTTGGTGAAAATGAAAAATGTGTCTTTTATTGTTACTTAAAGCCAAATGAACTTTTTGGCCAACCCAATATATGCCATGGAGTATTACTCAGCCATAAGAAAAGAATGAAATCTTGCCATTTGCAACAACATGGATGGATCTAGAAGGTATTATGCTAAGTTAAATAAGTAAGACAAAGAAAGACAAATATCATATGATTTTTCTTATACATGGAATCTAAAAAACAAAACAAGAAACAGAACCATAGATACAGAGAACAAACTGGTGGTCACGGGGCAGGAGCAGAATTGGCGGGGGAATTGGTGAAATAGGTGAAGGGAATTAAGAGGTCAAACTTCTAGTTATAAAATAAATGTCACAGGAGTGTAACGTACAACATAGGAAATACAGTCAATAATATTGTAATAACTTTGTATGGTGACAGATGGTATGTGAGAGATGACCACTAGACTTACAGTGGTGATCGTATCATAATGTAAAAAAATATCAAATCACTATGCTGTACACCTGAAACTAATATACTATTGTAAGTCAATTATACTTCAATAAAAAGCAGATCACTAACAAATAAAGATCAATCTTCAATTACAGAGTTGAATTAAAACTATTTAATTAAACCAGTGATAAATTAGAATTTTATGTAGAGAAACAATCATTTTACACATAACTTTTCAAAAAAGTAATCCATTATTTCTGCTTAAAATAGACCAGATCTTTTGAATAATGCTTGTTCAAAAAGTTGCCTTGGAACCAGAATTAAATTATTCTCTCTCTGTCTCTCTCTCTATGTTTCTGTCTCTGTCTCTCTCTTTTAGCTACCATGTATTGAGTGTTTACTATTTGTAAGGTATTGTATCTCACAGTTAATATAATACCTAGTTTAATTCTCACAGTACCTTCTCAGGTAATTATTATTATCCTCATATTAAAAATGAGAAATTAATACATAAACAGGTAAGATCACATTCTTCTAGCATATGGAAAAGTTGGAATCAAATTCTTTGCCTGTCTTGCTCTAAAATTGTGTTCTTAACTACAGAGCAGCTTTTCTCAAGAATGACAAAAGCGAATCCTTTGCCTTTGCCTGCGGAAAAATAAAAAAGTCCTAAAGACTAAAGACTTATGTTTTAAATTTATGTAGGGAGGAGAACTTACATTTCTTTTCTTTCCCTTAAAGGAGGTTTGGGGACATGACATGAAACTGACAACCAAATAAGAAGTAAATATTGATAATATCCCAGGTGGTTGAATGGACTTCTAATTTTTTATTACTATTCAGGAAGTGTCACTCAAACTAGATTCCTTTATTGCATCAGTGCTGTGGATCACTGTCATAAATTTTCTGTTTGTACAATTTTCCCTCTCATATTGTCAAGTATCTCATGGTTTTATTAGTGGCTTGCCTGTAATTAGATTCCAGGTACAGACTTACACTCATCTTTCCAGTCAGGAAATCAGAAAGGCTATCATTTCTCTTCTGCTTTTCCACTGAATTCAGTTTGGGATATAAGACGTGTTAGTGGTAATTTCGTTTGTGGTTTGCATAATACCCAGTGACAATGGACTCTGCTCTTCTGATGTTTCCATAACCTCCCCTCACTTGGGATTTTGCTCGGCCTGAACATTTATGTTTTTAAGTGATAATCCCTCTCATATTTGGGGAACTATACAAATTAAAATCAAAAGAATAAAAGAAAATGTGTGCCTATTTCATTTGGGCCTTCAGTATTCTCAAATATCTCAAAGTATTTCTTATATCTTTATATCTTTTTTGTAATTCCTGGCATCAGGAGAGGGATTTAATTGTAAATAAAGCATCCTTCCCATGAAAAAAATCCCCAGAGACAACTGTTTTCTTTTTCTGAAATCCACAAGTTAATGACATCTATTTCTCTCTATTCGTAGTTTTGTTGTCTGAGTACACACTGTAAAGTGTAGTTCTTGGTGATGCATTCTTTCTTTCTTCCTTACACCCAGATGAAACTTTCAAGTGACATAACTTTTCATTTTTTGAAAAATCTGTCAGTGAATCTGATATTGTCACATTTATGAATACCCTGTTCCCAAGGACTGTCAGGCAGAAAGAGCAAAGAAGCCTGGATAAACATATTTTACCACAAGAAAGGCCAACAACACCATTACAATCTATTAGATCATGCAGTGGCCGTCTTTTACCTATGTAAGAAAACATGGAGGTTTCTTTTTTTTCCTTATCTGTCCAGGGACTCAGACTCACAATTCAGGACACTATGCACTTCAGAACAAATTACGGTAAAAAGATGCTCAGATATTAATGAAAAACCCTCATTTTCTTTTGATTAATTAAAAGGGTTTTAGGAGAAAACTAATAATGGTCCACAGGGAAGAAAAGGCCGTTAAAGTCATAGAATATATATTAGCAATTATCCTACTTTATTTACAACCAATTTTTCTTCTGAAAACAGGAATGCATAAAATATATAAATTGTCATAAAATAATATGTGTAAAATTCATGAAAATCTGAAAAGAGATTGTGAATATAATGATATTAAGAATTAAAATAATTTAGTATTTTTCAGTGACCAAAATATATGAGATGAGCTTTCAAATAATGCTAAATAAGTAAAGTAGGATTATAATTGAATGTAGCACTAATTAGACTTTTCTCATTTTGATCTTCATTTAAACATCTGCTAATTCCCTTTTACAGAGAAACACAGTTTAGAAATTGGTATAAGACTATAATCAACCAGGAAAATTCTGGGTATTTATTACCTTATGGATGGAATGTCAAGATGGGTTCCTGCAGGTGAACACGGGAACTTTGAACTTCAACGAATGTTAACAGTGTAGTTCTGGTCTAGACTTTCTCTGGCTGTACACTGACCACTTTACTTAAAAATGGAATAATCCCCTGAAATTTGGATTTTTCAGTGTCTGGCCTGGAATTTGGGTTATAATCTAGGGGAATACCTGGTTGGAGTCCCAGGTTTCCAGACTAATGCTGTGATTATACATTTGAACGCTGAGGTTGACTTTAGTTGGCTTTATAGCCAGAAGTTAAGCACAGGGTTAAACCTAGTACATATTCCTGAAATAATATCTGCTCTGAAATGAACCCAAACATAGACACTAATTACCAAATATTTACTGAGCAACTTTACTGCAAAGCACCCTTTCTGACTACAGGAAAAAAAAATGTGTTTTAAATTTAATTAAAGAAACTAACCATGAAAAGTAATTATCATGGGGTATAGTGGGGAAAGATCGATCTTTGAAGTTAAATTTCAACAGGATTGTAAATTTCTCCACCTCTATAATCCCTCAGTCTTTTTCCTCTATAAAATGGGAGTTAAAAAAAAATGTACTCGATAGGTTATTCTGATGATTAAATGAGAATTTGTGTATGAGGCATCTGGCACATGGTAAGCACTCAGTTGATTGTAGTCATTAAATACATTTATAATACTTAGTAGTATACTAGATGCTCTTGATAAAGACTAGATTCCATTCTCCTATCACCACAGAACAATTTGATAAGTGCCAGAAAATAAATATCACAGGACTTCATTGAGGATTAGGTCAAAAACCAAGGCCTCACAGATAATGCCGAGCTTAAATAAGCATATGGAAAAAGACACCAGGAAAAGCAAATGAATAGAGGAGAAAATTATTTGAATGTTTGAGGAATAATAAATGGAAAATTAGTCAAACGAGGCAAAATAATGTGAAGTGGAGTAGAGACTGTTAAGATTGGAGAATAGGCAGTTGGAGAAATGTCTAGCTTTCCATGAACATCACATATAATATGGATGGAATTTTAATCAAGTAGAAAAAAATTTTTTTAAGTTCTCTGAAATGCTTTAAAATAAGATGACAATTTTCAACAATGCAAGTTACATGAGTTATATCAAGTTTCACTTTGATCATTTGCACCTTTTAAGAAAATATTTGCTGCTGTGACAAGCAAGACCTTAAATCTTAGTGGCTTAGTACAATAAAGTTTATTTTTTATTCACATAAATTACATACTCCTGGTCAGTGAACAGCCTTCCATATTATCAATCATGGAGCCAGACTCCTTCTATCTTACAGTTCTGCCTTCCTCTGGATCCATAGGCCCCTCTCTACTCAGCAAAAGGACAGAAAAAGAAAGACAGGAGGATGACCACAGGAGGTTTTAAATGGTTAGGCCTAGAAGTTGTGTTCACATTTTTGTCTAAACTCAACTGGCCAGAATTCAATCACATGGGCCTTACTCATTTGAAAGAGAGATGAGGAAGAAAGAAAAATATTTTATTTTTAAAAAACTCATAGTAATCTGCCATACCATCTAAGATGTTTGTCTGCTCAGGCTGGAATTTATGTATTCAACTATTCATAAACATGAGCAAGAGAGATGAAAACTGATGTTTATGTTAGTAATTATTGTATTATTTCTATTCAGAATTGACTTATCCACTTCATGAGAAAACAAGAAAGTTTTCACTTTTTTATCACATAGACCTAAATCAAGATGGGTAATTAGTTGGATTGTAAACTATTTAAAATTTAGGAAATATTCAAATTACCTATGTCTGTCTGAATGTCTTGATACAGGGAACTATTTCAATATTGCATTGCATTATATGTAACCTTTCCAAATACTGG